>NC_035175.2:8848439-9149266 GCF_001659605.2 Manihot esculenta | reverse complement strand
TGCACATGCTAAAGCAGGAGAAAAGAGAAAATGCAATTTGAATGAAAATGAACAATCTTAACAGAAAACCATATCTGCCTTTGGAAGAGATATTTTGGATGGCAAGTGATGATGAGGAAAAAAAGGTTAGGACCATGTTTATATCTGATATAAATTTGACAAATTGCTCATGAATGGAAGTTAAGAAGGAAATCTCTGGCAATTCTCCAGTGAGATACTTGAGAAACTGAAACTCTTAGGAGGCTATGACCTATGAGGCTGTAATTGTTTTGAGATTTTGGGTCAGAATGTGATAAAATGTGTTGAACACTTGAAAATGGGATGTTCTAAGGGGAATCTCCAGGGAAATCTGTTGAGATTCTGTTAAAAACCAACTCTTTGGTGAGGCACTGAGGAAACTCTGATGACATTCTGTTGACTGACACTGTCACTTGGCCTGAAAGGCTTGCAATTTTATTGCTGGCTTTAAACTTGAAATGGGGTTTTCTTGTCTTTTCATATGTGATTTGCAAAGTTCATTTGAATGTAGCTCCAATAGCAGCTTCAATCATGTCTAAAAAATAGAAATTGAATTTGGTTTGCAATTGTTGGTGCTTGATTTGCAATCATTGTTACTCCAAGCTTGAAGCAGATTCTTGGTGTCCTTTCTGCATATGATATGATATTCGACAAACTATGATGTCCTTGCTTGAATATTAGGCTAATAACTTGTAACTTTATTGCTAGTCAAAGTGTTTGAGTTGCATGATGAAAAGTGTAATATTTTATTCTTATTACTTTTATTTTTAATTGATTTTTTCCTCTCTCTCCAGGTGTGGCAATATCAACTGGGCAAAACGTACAAAGTGCAATATTTGCAACACCAATAAGCCTGGTCATAATGAGGGTGGTGTGAGGTATATGTGATAATTGCTTCAGTTTGTTTTAGTTTTGTTTGGTTTGATGGTCTTAAGAGTTAAGAATCTAGAATGTTTCTTGGTAGCTCTAGCATTTGGTTAAACTGCAGATTGGATTTCACTGGATTAGCAATTTGTCATCTCCAGAAAGCATAAACCATATGTTCTTATGTGCTTTTGGTCAATTCATCCATGAACAATTCAAAGGCTAAGGGCTCTAGGCTGATAGTTGGTGTACTCTGATGGGAGATTTGTTAAATCCTTCACTATCAATCATACCTTAACTACTTTGGGTAGGGATGTTTTTTCTTTTTCCCACCTTGTTTCTAGGAGTCCCTGTGATGCAGGTTTTTAATTTGTTTTAAGTATTAATGGAAATTCATTTAAAAAGATCTATTGAATACAAATGATATAATTATAGTTTAGTTCATAATTATTTTATATATAATCATATAATCACTATATAATAATTTTCAACTTACTTTTTTCTTTATTTAGTAATGTTATTGTGTTTGTGGTAATTGTATATGTGTACATATATAATTATTTTAATTTAAAATTATCAATGTTCACCACCTTTCCAAAGATTTGCAAATTTTAGATTTGTTAACTATAGGTGGTCAATGTTTGTTTCTCTCTCTCTCTCTCTCTGTCTCTCTCTCTATACATATATATATATATATATATATATATATATATATGTTTTCATTTCTCATCAAAGTCGATGCAAATATGGAAATTTTCATTTTTTCAACTAGTACTGATTGATAGAGACATATGTGGATTAGTATAACTTTTGGTAGCGTCATATTCTAGATTCCAAAAGATACTATACTGAGTTTGGATTTTTTGATTACTCTCGACTGAAATCGAATCAAGTACCATATCTTTTCTGGTAGCATCTACACAACTGGAATTTTTACATTGTCAATGTTGCAACAATATTTTAATCACATTGACAGTAATTTTATCATGTACTGGTAATTATATAAATATAGGTAGTAAGAAATACAAATATAAAACTCATTGCATTATGGCATTTTTTTTACTTAAAATGAAAAAAATAATTAAATAAATATTTTGCAATTTCTCCTTTATATATCATTGATCACATAGTACCGAATATTAAATATGGCATTAAAATCTTAATATATATTATATTTATTATATATTATTATTGGTAACCTTAAAAACACAACTTGGTTATTAATTATAGGGTACATAATTTATAAATAAATTTTAGAAAATATATATAGTTAAAAAGAAAAAGATATGTCAAACTAAGAGAAATTATTTAGTGCACTCAGTACATAATTGCACATGCTCTCTTACTTATAAAGGATTGATCTTAGCATTCATAATTCAAGTTTTTTTTTGGGGGGGGTCATTGTAAGTATACATAAATTGGGTAGACTAATAAGTTATAGAATTTATCATAAGACTAATGGGATAACGCACTCATGCTATAACAAAAGTGGACATTCTATCATAAAAATTTTATCGTTTATTCTTTTTATATTTAACATATAAGAATATAAATTTAAATAATCAATGAGTTAATATAAAAATTTGTAAGTGTTATTTTTCATTCAAATTAAAGAAGCAATTTATGCATTGGTAAATAAATAGAAAATTATTTTATTGACGGTTACTACAAATGGAGGAAATAACATCTTAAACTAGAAATAAAGTAACAAAAGCCTAATGATTTTCTCTCGTTGACTACAGAGAGAATATCCTCTCAATAGTTTTCTTCGTTCTTTTCTTCAATTCTAGCCAAAGCTTCACCATTGGGTTAGGGTAGGGGAAGCCAGTTTTGTTTTTCCAGTTGGAAATTTTGTTCTACCCCGGCAGCCTCTTGAGCTTTCACTTGTTTTCCCAGTTGAGGCCGTATTCGTGATAGTTGCTTTAGTTTGTTTTAGTTCTGTTTGGTTTGATGATCTCAAGAGTCTAGAATATTTCTTGTTAGCTCTAGCATTTGGCTAATTGCAGATTGGATTTCACTGAACAATTTGTCGTCTCTAGAAAGTATGACCGTGGTAAGTTTTTTTTATGCACTTGGTGAATTCATCCGTGAAAAATTCAAAAGGCTAAGGGCTCTAGGCTGATTGTTGGTGTAAGCCTACCATGATGGGAAACTGTTATATCCTTCACCACCATATCTAACTACTTTGGATGGGGATATTTGTTTTTTCTTCTCTTTTTCCATCTTGTTTCTATGAATTCCTGTGGTGCAGATTTTTAAATTTAATAAGTTGATGGGAATTGAAATAACAAGCTTCCTTATGCCTCTGTTGCTATTTGCAAGGAAACATACTAACATATTTAGAAGCTAATAATCTTTGAAGTTAAGTTATTATGGTTTCTTATATTGATAGAACAGCAGAATTGATTCTTAAGAAATTAAGTACATTTATGGTTTAATTACAAACCCCCCCTATTGTTTATCACAATATACGCTTTGGGCCTCATTGTTCCAAATGAGCAATTTTGATCCTTGTGGTTTATATGCTAATTATGAAATTATGAATTCTTTAAATACAGTTTAGTCTTGGATGTTTTAATTAGATCACACTTTAATTCCTAAAATTTTAAAATTTAATTCTACTTTTTAATCCCTGACCTTTATATTATAAAATGCTTCAGTTTCCCAAAAATTTGTACTTCCCACTGATGGTAGTATCTAGAAGTGCTAAGTTTAAAATTATGGACCAAAGTGTATTTTATGGTAACCTTTTTTTTTTCGTCTGGGTAATTAACTTTTGCATTCTTTAAACAAATCAATATGGTATACTGTCACAACTCCATTCATAGGATAACAGCATATTGTATACTCATTCCTATAAGCATATCAATGCCAGCCATTTTCTATGCCAAAAGAATCGGATTAAATTTTCTCAAGTCTCATATTTAGTTTACTGTATTTGTATGGGGGCAACTCAGTTGCCGCTTTACTTCCTTTCAACTCCTCCCTCCTTGGCTATGTAAATCTGCTGATATTTGTTTGTTCCCATTGCACAGAGGAGGGCGAGGTGGTGGTTACAAAGAACTTGATGAAGAAGAAATAGAGGAAACTAAGCGACGGCGGAAGGAAGCGGAAGAAGTAAGATCTACTTTCATTATCATGACTTTGGAAGTAATTGACATATTCTTGTTTTACAGTTTTTTCAATCCACTTTCAGGATGATGGTGAGTTATATGATGAGTTTGGCAATCTGAAGAAAAAGTTCCGTGTCAAAACTCAACAAGCTGAATCTGGAAGATTGCCTCCTGGTGCCGGGCGTGCAGGATGGGAGGTTGAGGAACTAGGTGTGCGAGCATTGCTTTAATCTATTTTCATAGTTCTCTAATTATGTGTCTGTGGAGCTATGATACTCCCTCCCTCTCTTTCTTTCTTTCTCTTTCTTATTTATTTATTTATCCTACTTTGCTGCATGATTGATGACATACTGCACTTCAATTGAATTGCTGAAATCTCATGCTGTTGGACCATTTTGAAAGTCTGGATATAACTCTTGCACATGGCTATTATTTTAGGTATTAATTTGAAAAATTTCCTCGTTAATTTTAATGCCTAGGCTTTCTTTGAATTTTATGGGGTAGAAAAAGGTTAAAATTTCTTGCTATATAGGGTTGCATTTGTGATTTTCCTATTTGTGTACTGATGCTCATAGTACAAGGAGTTGAGAGCCTATATAAATGTGTTGTCCAGTTATTTTCTCAATTTATTATTGAATATCCTCCACTAAAAGATTGTGTGGTGATTTCTTCTTCTTTTAATGTATGTTCTGCATCATTTCTTGACCTAATCTCGTTTGCTCTTAGCACTTTTAAAAAATGGAAGACTTTATCTTGTACCCGCTAGGTCCACTTTCCGTCGACTTTTATTATTATATCTTCACAAATATATTATTTTGCACATTGACTTGAACTTTGTTTCTTTAAGTTGTATGAGCACTTGAAAGGATTAGTTATGATGATTGCCTGTTGTAACAGTTTTGATGCTACGCTAACTAGAACGATATGTTTGCAGGTGTGGTTGACAGAGGTAGAAGGGGGAGAAGCAAAGAGAGAGGGAGGGAGAGGGATGATAAGGAAAGCAGCAAGAGCAGAGGATATAGTGATAGGGATAGGCACAGAAGTAGAAGTAGGGAGCGGGATAGAGGAAAGGATCGAGACTGGGATTACAATTACGATCGAGACAGAGAATATGATCATTACAGAGAGCGGGAGAGGGATGGGGACAGGTACCGGTATCGTCACTGAGGTAGTTGCAAAGATTTTTGGGATTTTGATTGGAGTGCCTCTTCGAACAGATCGCTTTGGCCCTTTTTTGTTGTGGAAGGATGCCGCTTTATTTAAAGTTTTGGTGTAGTTGGCATCTCAATCTAGTCTACAATCCAAACATATTGAAGTTGCGCAATGGATTTGTTAATGGCACAATGTTAAATTGACTTTTCTGAATTATCTTGCTATCTTTCTTCTTTTTTTTTTTGCTGAATTCTTGTTATCTGAACCTTGGGAGTTAGTGAATCATGTTCCTCTTTTGTCTTTGAATGGATAGCCGTAGAGAGACCCCACGGCTTCAAGTTTTTGTCTTCTTGCACCTACGCAGCACCATCATCTTTACATTTACTTTTGGTTATTTGGAAAAGAAAACGAACTCGCTTCTTGTAGGAAAATTGGATTACTGCATTGTACCATGAAGGTCCAAAGTCTGACATGGGGCTGGAAATTTTGGACTAAAAAGGGTTGATTCACATTTTCCAGCTGAGTTGGGAAGGAAAATGTGAGCGGTGGTCTTTGTGTAGAAGGAAAATGCATATCCCTTTTCTCAAATTAGCGTCAATCGTTAATTTGAGTTGGGAATATTTATTGCACGGGAGACAAAAGGAATACCATTTAATCAATTGGAGATTAAATAAAGGAAATTGTTAATTTGTTAGATTCATTTATAACAAAAAAATCAAGATGAGTTCGAAAACCCCTTTTAATGTTTTGTATGATTGTTGAATTGACATTATGAGAAAAATAATATCATAGTGGTGAGGTCTGTTTCTTATTCACGAGTCCTCATTTCCATCCTTTGCTGGGTCCCCTCTTCACATGTCCCTAGAGAATATCTTCCCATATAAATACAAAGCTATATAGCGTAGATGGCAATTTGCATAGTGAAAGAAAGGCCTCTTGACTTGCAGACTTCTGTCTCTATTACCTACAAAACACCAACTTCTTCATTATTTTATTTTGATTCAGTGCACCTTCATTGTATATAATGGAAATTATACATTTCTTTAAGAGAAAAATGAAAATTTTGTCTCCCAATCTTTTCAATGAGATACAAATTTCATTTGTCTCATAAAACAAATTTGTTTTCACATAACAAGTTGACAAACCTCTATGTATTTATTCTAACATGTATATAAATCCTTGAGGATTTATTGCTCACTGCCTGATTCCAACACGTACCCTTTTCTTATTCAATGCTAAATCTACAATGTCTCGACTCTGTGATCTTTCAATCCATGTTAATGCTCAAGAAACATTCTTTCTAAATGAGGTAATCCGCTGTTATCAACTTGTCTCTGTTTTCTATTAATTTTTGTGTATCATTCATTCAATCTTAATTTGTTGTTCTGCAGAAAATTCTGTCTGCATATTCAGGAAAGTTGAGGAAGATCATCAAGCAAGAAAAGAGGAAAACCCAGATTAAGAATTCAGTTATTGAAATCGATGATTTCCCAGGAGGTCCTTATGGTTTTGAGCTGGTTTCAAGATTCTGCTACAATCATGGCAGAATTGAAATCACAGTTTCAAATGTAGCTCTACTCCATTGCTGTGCAATCTTTCTAGGTATGACAGATAAAGTCTCAAATTGCAATCTCTTGAAACAGACAGAGATCTTTCTTGAAGGAATTTTTGACTGGTCATGGAATGATATACTCGCAAGTCTCAAGAGCTGTGAGTGCTTTTTCACATATGCAGATTCATCAGGCCTTGTCCAGAAGCTCATCTATGGCTTATTAGCAAAGATTACTCAACATTCTGATACAAACCTGATTGCTTCTTCTTCGTCTTCGTCTTCTTCTCCAGAAACTGCATCTGGGTTCAGACTCTCCTCTTCCAAAACCACTCCCGAGTCGAGAAAACCGTTTTCATCCTCAGGCAACCAGTGGTGGTTCAATGACTTAGCCTTATTATCTCCTGTAATAATTGAAAGTTTCATCAAGAATTGGGAGGCATATGGGATTCATAACAACAGCTTGATCATCACAAGATTCATCCTCCATTACCTGAAAAACAGAGTTCCGCGCAAAGCTGTGTGCTCAAGATCCGACTATGGTGGTCTTGCAGACACAGCTGTTCATGGGGTGATATTGGCCGGGAAAAGTGAATTTTCTTGCAGAGGACTGCTGCTGATACTGAGGAGTGTGTCAAGATTTGGTGTGAGCAAAGATTGCAGAGCTAAGTTGGAGAAGGTGATAGGCAACATTCTTGACGAAGCAACATTGGATGATCTGCTGATATCTGGGCATGAGAGGAGTGGAATTTATGACGTTAATCTGGTTATAAGATTGATAAGAATATTTGTTAATGGTGAAATGGTGAGCATTCAAAGGATGAAGAAAGTTGGTAAATTGATTGATAAATATTTAAGTGAAATATCTCCTGATCCCAACCTCAAGACCTCAAAATTTCTTGGAGTTGCAGAGAGTTTACCAGATTCTGCTAGAGATTGCTTCGATGGAGTTTACAAAGCCATTGATATGTATCTTGAGGTCAGTGTACTCTCTACTTCTCCAACCTTTATTTTTATCTTATTTTTGCATACACTTTATTTTTTCCCCCATCAAATGATTCCATAAGATTAATCTCTTCCACACATATATCTCTCTATATATATTTATATAATTAGAAAAAATTACTATTTTGAAAGGTAAAACCACTACTTTTGATGCCCACCGTTTTGATTGGTAAACGAATTTTTCAATAGAAAATAATTAGCCTATGACTTTGGATTTGAAGGAAGATAGAGGCATAGAATAGACAAGAAATTTTGATTATTGAATAGAAAACAACAAAATCTATGGAGAAATAGAAAGGAAGAGACAAAATATGGATAAAGATAGCTGCATTTCTCTTCTTTTTGTGTTTGGATTTGCTGTGGAAATCGATAGATTCAGATTCACCCTCTTCCTTTTTAATTTTCAAATAAAATAATGCAACTCTTTTATTGAGATCCAAATGATTTGTTATTTCATTTTTGGATTTTTGTTAGTCTCCAATTCATTACAACTTGCTTTGTTTCCATGAGGGACAAGAGGAATCGATTCTTCATATAATGCCAAATACTCTTAATTATTTTTTAATAGGAAAAGATAGAAATATAGACTACCTTAGCCCAATCTTAAATTATTTTGATGCAGTCCCACCCAACAGTTCCATTTGAGGAAAGAACAAAGATATGCAGCAGATGCCTTAACTATGAGAAGCTAAGCCTTGAGGCTTGTAAAGAGCTGGCTATGAACCCAAGAATCCCTCCATTTGCTTCAATCCAAGCTCTCAAATCTCAGAAGTCTCACATCCCACAAGACCATAACAGGAATGAAGACATGAAAATGAACATAGACATTATGCAGAGAAGAGTGATGGAGTTGGAGAAGGCTTGCAAAGAGATGAAGGGTCAGATGTCTTGGCTGGTTAAGCATAATCTCACCACTCATCCTTTTCATTACAACCGAGCTTTGCCTAGGCTCTGTTGAATCTCTCTTCATTAATTTATCATCTCTGCTTATACAAGGATACTTCATCTTCTATACATATTTTTCAATTTCTTAAAAAAAAAAAAAAAAAAAAAAAACTTATTTTTGAAAGATATGATTATATAAATCATGGGTATGTTTCCAATTGTGTATGACTGTAATTTCTGTGTGATTTTTCTTTTGATAGAGTTAAATTTGTGGGAATTATTTGTAATTATTTATTTATTTATTTATTTCATTTTTGAAGAAGTGAAAAATGTATATATGCTTGAAGTGAAAGAGATTCAAATGCAGTACTGTTGCAGAAACAACTTAGAATTCAACTTGGCCTTTTGGTATAGTTAATTTTAATTATATTTTATTTTTAAAAAATATAATAAAGCATCTATAAATATTGAAAAATTTTACTAATTATTTCTTTATTAGCTTTAGATATTAATATATTATTTAAAATATATATATTTTTTTAAAAAAATTGAATTTTATTAATAAAATCCACTTCATTTTTATTTATAAAAATTTTTTTTGTTTGGAATATTTTTAAACTAATAGAATTCAATTGAATATTTATTTTATATTTAAATAAATTAATAGTAAATTTAAATTATTTTATTTACTTTTTAAATTAAATATAAATATTTATCTATTAAAAAATATTTATTCTTATAACAAGAATCATTTTTATCACATTGACAATATTTTTGGAAAATCATTATTAATATTTTCTATAATATTTAAAATTTAAACTTTACATAATTTTTTATTACTAAAATAATATAAATTAAGATGGATTTTCTTTTTCAAAATCAATTCGCATAAAATTTAAAATATGAATTTTGCTAAATACAAAAATTAAAAAAAATTCAGTTTATTTAAATTTCTTCAAAATTAGTAATTTCAAATAAAAAATAAGTGTTTTACTATTTAATTTTTAATATAAAAAAATTTATTAATTGATTTCTCAATTTTATAAAAAATAAACTAATTAATTCTTTTAATTAAGTAAATTTTATATTTTTTAATATTTAACTGTTAAAATTAATAAAAAAATTATTAGTAAAATTTTTAAAATTTTAAAAATATTTTAATATATTTTTTAAAATTAATAATTCTCTATATTACAAAAATTAAATAGTAATTTACTCTAAAAAAATTCTCAAATTGTGGATGTTAGCATTATTAGGCTAATTGCACAATAAAAAAAAAAAAATCAATCTTTGTATGTCTCGCATTTTTTTAAATATTTTAAATATATTGTTATAATTTTTTAATTAGGTATATTTTTATCTAAATCTTAATATTAACATCTAAAATTTAAAATTCCATCTTTATACATATGATATATGGCCTAAAGTTTTTATTATTATACATAACATATTACCTTATATTTTAGATATTAATTTTCAAATTTAAGTAAGATTATATTTAAATAAAAAGTTAAAATAATAAATAAAAAATTAAAATATGTTGAATTGGCGTTTTTATATTATTATTATTATTAATATTATATAAAAGGATTAAAAATCAATATTCCATCAGTTCAGTTGAAAATTAAACAGAATTAAATGAAATAAAAATAAAAATATTGATATTTTCAAAAATCAAATTAAATTAATTTTGATCAGAAATCAAATCGAATTAAATCCATCTAATTCAATTAAATTTAATTTAGTTTAATCAATTTGATTTTTTTAATAAATTTTTTATTTTTTACATTTTTTTATAATTAAAATATTTTAATTTTAATTATAATCTAATATTTTTATAAAAATATTATTAAAAATAATATATTGTTATTATTAATTAATTTAATTTATCTTTTTAATTTTTTGATTGAAATAATTAAAATTTTTTAAATTAAAAATTAAAATAAATAAAAAATTAAATCAAAATTTTGAATTAATTTAGTTTGGCAGATATTTTAAAAGGATCGGATCGGAGATATCCAAAGGCGCAAATGGAAAAATTGATTTTGTGTCGACTCCAGCCACTGACACTGAGGATTGGGAATGAGGATCACAAAACACTCCAAGCACAAAAGCTGAGCTTCTTTTTGCTTGAAGAAATACAGAGAAATCATTCTCCTCCACAATTCACCATTTCCATTTTCTCTTCTACTTTCTTCATACTCATTTCAATGCCTCATCACTCGACAAGCAAATGAAAACCATTATTTCTTCTTCTTCTACCTATGATTCCTCTCAGATTCTGTTTCCTCAGCTCTGCCCTTGTAACAATTCAACCCACACCTATCCTTCAATCTCTTCCTGCAAGAGAAGGAGGAAAAAACTTCACCCAAAATTTTCCCGCCCCAAGTTCTCTGTTCGTGCTTGTATATTTCCCACCAATGACAGCCGCAATCACAATGCCAATTCTATCAGACTAGCAACACGAATTCGAAACATTCTTTTCAAACAAATTGCTAATGAATTGGAGAAACAAGAAGATGGTTTGCAAGAGAATTCTTCATCATCATCATTGTCTTCGTCCATCCAAATGGGTTCAAATTTCACTGGTTTTCAAGAAGATCCCATGCTAGATAAGTTAAGGACTCAGTTAGGAGTCTTACACCCTATTCCATCTCCTCCAATTAATCGAAACATTGTTGGGTTTTTTGTCTTCTTCTTCTTTGTTGGAGTAGTTTTCGATAAGTTATGGACGTCCAGGAAGACGGCTAAGATGGTCAGTGGAGGTGGGCAGCGTGGACCCTGGCCGCAAGTTCCCACAAGTTTTTCGTTGTTCTTGGAAAAGGATTTGCAGAGGAAGGAGTCAGTGGAGTGGGTGAATATGGTGTTGGGGAAATTATGGAAGGTGTATAGACCTGGGATTGAGAACTGGATTATTGGGTTGCTGCAGCCTGTCATTGATAATCTGAAGAAGCCTGATAATGTGGAGAGAGTTGAGATTAGGCAATTCTCCTTGGGAGACGAGCCATTGTCAGTCAGGAATGTTGAGCGCAGAACATCACGCCGTGTCAACGACTTGCAGTGAGTTTACTTCTTTATAAACTTAGTCAAATTTTCATGTGAAGTCATGGAAGTGTTCTTTTCTTCTTAAAATTTCTACTTGTGCAATATGCAATGCCTGTAGATGAACTCATGACGCTAGGATTTCTACTTCAGCTGCCTCGACGTTCATGAAACGGGTAGCCGTAGGGTAATATTTTCAATGTTCATCAATTGCTAATGGATCAAATTTGAGCAGAGGTAGGAGTATTGGATTGGACGAGTCCGATAAATATGAAAGTTCATCAGTTAACAAGCTTGTCCGAGCGAGATATGCTATCTTTTTTTTTATCACTGTTGTAATAATATGAATTTTAGATGGTTTTTACTTCTAAAAATTCATCACCAACTTAAAATCCTTTTAACTGATTTCTTCTTTCTTGGGTAAAAATTAGGTACCAGATAGGCCTTCGATATACTGGTGGTGCTCGCGTGCTGCTGATGCTTTCACTAAAATTTGGCATTATCCCCATTGTTGTACCAGTTGGCATCCGAGATTTTGACATAGATGGTGAGCTATGGGTCAAAGTGCGGTTGATACCGACTGAGCCTTGGGTGGGAGCTGTTTCTTGGGCTTTTGTCTCCCTTCCAAAGATCAAATTTGAATTATCACCATTCCGCTTGTTTAATTTGATGGGTAAGTCAGTTATTTTCATGTATTTGTTGCTTTGTTATTAGTTTTAAATATAATTAGTTTTCTTATATTTTTCTGAATAACTGCATAAAATGATTAAGTTGCTCCTCTTGCACTAAGTAATTTGCAAATTTTTCTTAATGGCCTTGGGTTAGGAAGATCTGCGTGTGTAAAATAGTTGTCATAAAAGGATGCCATGCTAGCTACTAATGTTTCCAAATGAGAAGATGCTAATGATCTACTAAAGGAGTCAAAGTGTTCTTACTGCACTAGAGAGGAATTTATAGGCTTTCTCTCACAAATTGTCAGATTTATTCTCATCAATTCCTTCTCCAGTTGTTCCATTGTTGTTTTGAAGCGGATGTTAAATGTTGATTCTTAGATGTTTGGTTGTCCAAACGAATTAGACCAAGATGCGAAATAAGCTAGCTAAATTTTCTTGCTTTCTTTTTTATAATTTTATTTAGTACAAATGTACAATCCTTAGGAAACATGGAACATGCAAGTTATGGCTCTAATCTTCATGAACTTGCCATATCCACTGAAGATGCACACCAAGTGTTGCTAGCTTTTAGGAGACTGCATTTGCTGATTTCTCAAATTAAATTATTCATTTGAGAAATTGCCAAATGGCAACAGCTTTTGTGATAAATTTATCTCGTGATAGATAAATCAAATATGCTTTGAGAATTGGAACCATGTACAGAATGATTTGTGTGTGTGTGTGTGTGTTTTCATATCCGAGTCATTTGATAAATTGGCATTGGAGATCCTAATATATGTTTCTTCTGTTCTCATCTTTGCACACATTGGGCAACATCAGCAATACCTGTTCTCTCAATGTAAGTGAATTTTTTTTGGCCCATAATTAGTTGTACCATATGTTCTTTCTTTCTAGTTTTTCTTTTCCCATCTAGATTACAAAGGTAACTTCCCTTTTATAATTGTATTAATCTAGTGATATGTTCAATGCTCACTTGTATGCTTTACATGCTCTGGTCTCAGCACCTTATTATGTTAAAACATAATTTATCAAATCTGTGCTTGAATTTTCTGGAATTCCTTCAACTGTTAGCCATATCACATTCATGGTCAAATTTCTTTGCCCTTCCCTAGAAAGCCCTCTTGCCTGGCGTTCTCAAAACTGATTTGCTTGAGATTCTTTGTTCTTCATTTAACCACCTATCTATTATCAACACCACTGTCCTATTTCCTTTTTCTTCTTAAAGGAATTTCCTTATGCTGTTATAAAAGATGTCGTGATTCAAATTCCAAATGTGCTTTTGGTTGTTTTTTGTGAGCAGCCACCCTAATGGAAGATCCTATACATGACAGACATCATAAAATCCACATATGATTGTATGTTAAGCATAGAGGGGGATTTTGTCCTCTTGTTTTTCTTTCTTTTCTATTTTTTCTCTAAATAAATAATCGTTTTAATGCTTGGATTGGCCTGTAGGATAACATTATGGACCCTAGCATTAGCTTTGTGGATTGATATTTGGTTATTCATTTAGCTTTGCACAGTTTGTGATAGGCTTTTGACATATTTGAAGCTTTTTTTTTTCATCAATTCAAATGATTCATTGGATTTTAGGTTTTTAACAAAACTTCTTACTGAGGATTTGCCTCGACTATTTGTTCGTCCAAAGAAGATTGTCTTGGATTTTCAAAAAGGGAAAGCAGTTGGCCCTGTTGGAAATGATTTCAAAACAGGAGAAATGCAAGAGGGCAACAGTGATTTTGTGGGAGAGCTATCAGTTACTCTCGTAGATGCTCAGAAACTTTCCTATGTGTTCTATGGTAGAAATTACTTCTCCCTCTCTCTCTCTCTCTCTCATGTTTCCTTAAGTTTATTGTCCATGTGTGCTAAACAAGAACTAAAATTTATCGTCCGTTTACTTAACTAGTTTTCTGTTTTGGAGTTTTCCTGTGAATATAGGAACTCTTTTTACATAGGAGCTTATCTTGTTCTACTTTAATATGAAAAGTTTTATCTCATTTGGAGAAGATGTGAGTTAAGAGAATTAATGGAGCTTCAAAATTTAATTATCTGTTTTACAATCTCAGTTTTTCATTTTCCATTAGAAAACTAGATATTTTGTTCATTTTAACCTGTCTTTTCTTTTTCTTAGTTTAGGCTGTGAACTTGTGAGTTCAACAGGTGTGAAGTTAATAAAATGTGGTGACATGTTTTATACTTTTCTAACATTTAGGATGTAATTTATGTAAGGGGTAGGATAGACAAATTGGTTAAACCAAATAATTTTTCATATGTTAAAAAAAAGAGATATATATTATGTTAAATAAATAATATAATAAATTAATATAACATAAAAATAATATCAAATTTGAAATTCCGAAACTACCAATTTCTTTCAGTTTAAATTATTTAGAAATATAATATTTATTTATATTCTTTTATGGATGTTATTATTATTATTGTTATTATTCTTGTCCCATAAGATTGGACAAGTTGTATTATGAGACATGAAGTGGCCAAAAAAGAAGGATTGGATAGGACTAGAATTCATTTTTCTTGGGTCCAAATTATGCACTAAACAGAGATAAGGAAGAATTCCTTTTGTTCCTGTCCAGTCCACAAAACTAAATGCATCCTTGTAGTACATCACCGAGGGAAGTGATAATAAGAGAAGAAAATTGGCATCTAGTTTAGAAGTTTGAGTAGGAAGGAATTGGGAAAAAAATCTGACCAATGTATGGACATCAACTTGTTAGAAGTAAAGAGGAGAGAAACCCAGGTTGGCAACAGTGAGTGGAAAATAGTCCCTTTGCTGACAATGGATAACTGAGACACCCAAACTTCTTTCACTCTACATACTTGTTCCCCACTTTGCTTCCTTGTAACCCTTAATTGGATCTTTTAAAGTCTACGTTTGTTTTGTCAACAGTGAAGATATTCAAACATATGAGTAATTTTTTTTAATGGTTTAGGTTTTTTCTTAATTGTGATAAATCACGGGTTTTGTGGGATGCCCGTACATATTTCTTGTCAAACACTTGATATTCATTTTCATAAAAGGAGTACAGAATGTATAAACTATTGATCATAGTGACTTGACTCCCTTGGTTCTCTTGTACTTTTCCCTTTCATAATCTGTGCTCAATGGTTCCCTTCCCTGATTGTCAGGTAAAACAGATCCATTTGTTGTTCTAAGCCTGGGAGATCAAACCATACGCAGTAAAAAGAACAGTCAAACCACTGTCATTGGGCCTCCTGGTCAGCCGATTTGGAATCAGGTGAAGCTTGTTGTAGTTTCTTTTTCAGTGTGTTTCATGTATTGACATCTTTCCTATTGGAATCAAATGCCAAATGGATGGATTTTAATCTGAACTGTAAGATATCATTAAATTAATTGTGTTTTAATGACTGGCAGGACTTTCATATGCTTGTTGCAAATCCTAGGAAACAAAAGTTGTACATCCAAGTGAAAGACTCCCTTGGATTTACAGATTTGACTATTGGTAGAGGAGAGGTAAATATCTTAATTCTTTGGACAGATCTGTCTGGAATCTATGTGAGCAACAAAATTATTTATAGCATGTAAATAGTTTCCGTAACATTTATTCTAAAAGGCTAATTTGTACCAAAATTTAAAGTTTTATATCATATTGAACAAAATAAAACAAGGATAGCCCAGTTGCACTTTTCAGTATAGTCCAGGTGCTTACACATGCCTTTGGTTGGGGTTAATCTTTATGGTGGCTATCTTACATGAATGGTTGATATGCAAAAATAGTGTGTATATGTAAATTGACCTGACCTTCTTCCATGAACTACTTATGTACTCAGAAGTTATCCCACTCTATTTGCCAAGCCCTGTGTTAAGAAGTTGGGTTGTGCAACAGTCTGTATAAATCACAAATATAACTGAATCAATCCTCTTGTTCAATTTTCTTTTAATTGCTTACTTTTAAGATTCGGTTTTTGAAAAGCTGAAATAAACCACTAAGCTAATCCTATTTTGAGGTATAATTTTTTTTCTTTATGTGGATACTAATTAGTTGAACACTAGCTAATTCTACATCGGTAGACACTAACCAAGCTAGGCAAGCTACCTATGCAAACTTTTCAGAAACCTGACCTTTTCGGTTTTCACTCTCACTGCCAGCTTCCAGACAGCATCTGCCTTCTCTGTTTTGTATTGTATCCCTTCTCCATTTCAAACAATCTATGTGATACTTTGAAGATAGAAACAACCATGCACCAATATTAGCCTATCAGTGCACCTTCTTCATACTATTACAGATTGATTGAAAAAAAAGGGTACTTCTAGTTTATGATTTTTCCCTATGGAAATTAGGCTCTATTTTCAGTATGATTCTCTCTGTTGCAGGTGGTACTATGTCCCATATCACTTTCTTAGTTGCTCTTAGTAGGAATTTGATGGTTCTCTGTAATATTTGTCATTGTATACCAAGAGTTAAGTAGAAAATGTTATGTGGTGTTGATTGTGGAACTTCTGATAATATAATACCTGCATTTTTTGTTTCAGTTGCATTAGAAAATATTTGCGGGCCCTTAAATTACACTTCTTTAATCCAATTCATGTTTTAGTATACCTTCTTTTGTTTGTTCCAAGTTTGTTATTGAGAGCGCAAAATGGTGTTTGTAGCTTGGAGATATGTAATGGTGATTATCTTGTTATTTGTTGGATGCTGAAGTTTGCCTGTCCATGGTTCAGGTTTAGGTCTTCTTGCCAAAACTTGCCTGCATTTGTTGGCTACTTCATGAACAAATGGAAGTTCTAGTTGAGCAGTTTTCTAAATTTAACATCTTTCATTTTTCTTGTATGAATAGTTTTCTAATAGCCATTGATACCGTCAGGTTGATCTAGGATCTCTCCAAGACACTGTACCAACAGACAGGATTGTAGTTTTACGTGGAGGTTGGGGTCCGTTCAGAAAGGGGTCTTATGGAGAAATACTTCTTCGACTGACATATAAAGCATACGTAGAGGATGAAGATGATGACAAGACAGCAGTGGAGTCCATTGACACAGATGCTTCAGATGACGAGTTGTCTGATTCTGAAGAATCAAATGCTACTTTCAAGTCAACTGGAACAGATCCATATGGTGGATCAGATAAAGAGTCATTTATGGATGTGCTAGCAGCTTTAATTGTCAGTGAAGAATTTCAAGGGATCGTGGCATCTGAGGCAGGAAGCAACAAAGTTCTGGATGGTGTCTCACCTGCAGCATCACGTGGTCCTAATGCTGAATCAATCCCTTCTGATCCCAACAACAGTTCTGAAGGTTCAGGAGGTATAAAAATTTGTTATATATTGTAGATTGGTTCAACTATTCTTTTCCTTGTGATTATTTCAACTTGGCAACTGCAGGATCAGTTGTAGTTTGGCTTGCTGTGCTTACAAGCATTTTAGTGGTAATAGCAGTCAATATGGATGGCACAAGTTTCTTCAACCCTTGATATGACATTGAAAGGCTTGCAAAGAGTTGCTTTTAGTTCTCTTTAAAAAAGTAATTCCTAAAGCTTCTTTCTACTTTATTTTTCTTCATTATACCTATAGTTGCTTATCCTCCCTTTCCCACCATCAAAGATTTTTTTTTTCCCCCTTTAATGTGCATAGTTGGCTTTTTGAGCTATTCCTTGGCATTTGTTTTCAGTAGATAAAATACCTTTTACTCCGGCAAGTATGGAAAGGATCCATTTGATTCAGTTAAGCAGGGGACAAAATTTTAAATGGGAATGTTGTATTCCCATGCTTGAAGTTGGTAATATGAGGGGGAATGAGTTCCCCTCATGTGAGGTACTTATCTAATCCCTTGACCTCCCTAGTGCATCTCATTCTTATTCCATGTGCATTAGAATTGTATGCGTAGGCCATTTTGTGGGTGTAATTAGTTATAGCAAAAAGGTAATTAAAATCAGAATTTCTGGAAAATGCATATGCAGAATAGAAAGTTTGTTTTATATTCGGAATAATTTGCTAGAAGTTTATAAGTAAATGACATACTAACAAGTTCACCTGATCTAAGATGCAATTTCAAAAAGTAAATTAATGACCAAAAAAAAGAGAGAAAATGATTTTGAGTGGCTTTATTTTGATCAGATTTATCAAATACTTGCAGAATTTTTTAGGGATTTGATTCCCAACTTGAATGATCCAAAACAAAATAGGTTGTAGAAATTAAACTTTCTCGTTTCACTTGATTCCAGAACTGGAAGTAAAATCCCATTTCAGTTATTACATTATCATTTGTTATACATAAATAGATGGTTTAAATGTAAATCTTGCGGTACATATGTTGGGTGATATTTAGTTGATCTTCATGAAAGAACTCAATTGATCTTCTCATTATTTGTTGTTCCGCATATTTAATAATTTCTTTTATATTAGTTTATTTAGTCCAAGTGCTGCTTATTTATAGTGATTTGGTCACTATCAAAACAAAGAATTATAGGCTATAATTGTGTATTCTCAAAAGTTGCTGTGGAAGTTTCAAATGGTACTGACTTGGCTGTGCATTAAAAAATTCTTCGACTAAGTGCAAAAACCAATCAAGTTTCTATATGTTCTTATAATTGCACTTGAAAATTTGGGATTATGATCTCAGCAGTTTATGCATTTGGAATTGCCTTGTTTCATGGCAGGTTGTGCAGGCGAGGCCCCGTCCTCACATGATATGATTGGATTCTTACTGTGCATTGTAATTAGTAGAGCAATATTCTTTTGCCCACAAAAAATTTTGACTTTCATTACAAGTCTTGATCATCTAATTAGGTTTTATTTGTTGGGTATTATTTATTGTAAATGTGAAGTGAGACCATTCACCCTGTTCTTAAGCAAGTAGTAAACTGGCACAATAAATTATTCAATACATTTTTATATGTAAAATTGAATATTAATTATTAAGTACGAGGTTTAAATATGAAACAATATGTTACTGCTAAAATACAAAAGAATTGAAATATCAAATCAAATTAATATTAGATCAAATAACTTGGAGAATTAGGGTACGTGGGCTTAGTGAATTAGAGTATGTGAATTATTAAATTAAATTTTTTGAATTATTTATTAATTATTTTTATAAAACATATCAAAATTTTGTGCATTATATTAAATAGTACAAATAATTCTTTTAATTATTAAATTGTTATTAAACTAAATTCTAAATTAATTTATGATATAACTTTAAACAATTTTTTGTTATTACCGATTTTTGCCAGAGAATTCTCCGAACTAACATTTAATAGCAAACACAAACAAATTCATCATTTTAATAATGATAAGAAAACATTTTAGTAACAAATTATCTTTGATGGGAAAAAATAAAACAAGTCTCAAAATTGAATTAGAATAAATTACTCAAGCTTTTTAATCAAAAAGAGCAAAAAAATCTCAAAACTTTTCATTAACTAATTACTTGCTCGCACAATGGGCGCGTTATTAAATTTTCTAAATTATAAATATATAAGATTATAATGTAACTACAGTTTAAATTTATGATTTCACAGGAGAAAAAAATAGTTATAATTAAATGATATTAGCTATAGTTTGAAAATTTTATCTAATAATAACACATTTTAATTTAATATTGAAAAATTTTATATAATTTTTCATTGTCAAATTGTTACAAGAATATGCGAATATACATATAATCCAGTGAAATGTGTAGATAAAAATAGAAGGGCGTGCACATAAATTACATATTAAATCCTTAATTTTCTTTACTATTTTATGCTAAAGATTAAAAAAAAAAATTAAGAAGTCTAATGATAATATATATATATAATATGATAAAAATATAATTTAAATAATAGAAATATATTATAAGATATCACTTGCGAAATGAATGGGTTAACTTTTTTTAAAGTTCAGTTTTATGATATTATATAGATATAGATGCTCTGGAATCTAGTTGTCATGAATCAGAGAATGTTAGCATGTAAAAAAGAACTAACTAATGCCGTGTCATGCTCTGGATCAGACACTCGAAAGTGAGAACCCGTTAGTTGGTGCATAGGAAGCGCATGGGATGTTGCCAATTCTATTTCTTCGGAGAGATTGTGGATCTATCCCTGCCTTATGAGCTGCAATAACACCAATTGCTTCCCAGTAGTTTGCAACCATTACCTGCATGAGAGATCTCATTTTGTTTAGTTTTGACTGTGAAACTGATCTGCAATTTTACTACTGAAAGCCTAACGTTAGTTGTGTAGTAAATCTCTGAACATGGGCCACTCTAAATTTAGATTTCATGTACTTAACAAATTGGTTTAGTTGCTTATTACTTGACCTACCTCTACTTCCAATATCTATCTTGTCTTTCATGTCTCAAAATTTGAAGAAATTTGTTGGTTCTATGCAAGGAGTGTTTTATACCCTCCCATGGGGTTTCAATGGGGAGATACAGACAGTTCTAGACAGCAAGCAGCATCCACCATGAAGGTATTTCCCAACAAATGCTTCATGGGTTGATGCCAATTTCTTGGCAGCTTGCCATCCCTGTTTTGCACTTGCAGACAAGCACATTTTGGAGACTGAGGATTGATGTTAGGCATCTTACAAAGGCTGATCCGTTCATGGGTCAAGTTCATAAAAGGTTCACAAATGATCCTAAGAAGTTTAGTTGTGTTGTGTATGGAAGTTTTTTAGAGGTAATAATAATGACAAGTGGCAAAACCTCATCAATCCACTAAAAAATCTTGTTTTGCAACAAGATACCCAAGTAACCTATTACTTTCAAGAATCATGTCTGACCCTTGAAAACTTCCTTTCAAACATAGTGTCAATGTTAAATTACTACTAGTACAATAATGTTTATTATTTTGGGTAATTTACATTATAGTCCCTGAAGTTTAGTAAAATCCACAACTTAGTCCTTACTTATTTAATAGTAAACAATTTAGTCCTTAAATTTTTATTTTATTAACAAAATAGTCATTCTATTAACTTTATCGTCAATCAACTGTTAATTGAAAAAGTCGACTCAAATTAAAAAGATTAAATTATTACAAATATTAAAATTATAAGGACTAAATTGTTATAAATTATTAAAGTTAAAAGAATTAAACTGTTGTAAAAAGTGAAATATAAAGGACTAAATTATTTGGTTTAACAGCGAATTTTAATAGAATGACTATTAGAGACTAAATTATTTAGTAATAAAATGATAGGGACTAAATTATAGGTTTACTAAACCTCCGAGACTTTGTTATAAATTACCCCATTATTTTCAATGTTGTATCAGTTGAGTCAACTATGGATCCTATTCCTAAGACTTAAGAACATGTGTCAAATACGGATCCTAAGACTTAGGAGAACGTTTAGGAGCAGTTTTACAGATTTTTATATTGCATTTTGCTATGTTTCAATGTTAAATGTAAGCATTAGTTTCTACAGAAATCTCAGATTTCTTAGAGATTGTCACATTCTCTCTTCTTAAGCCCTATCTAGCAATCATAGATACACAAGGTAGAAAAACAACCTAGAAAAACTCAGGCAAGGGTCATTATCTGGACTTTCCTGTTCACCATCCCATAACTAGATCCATAAGTAAGGACCACAAGGCAAAGGCACCAGGGAAAAAAAAAGACTATTGACAAGAGAGAAGTTTAAAATAATTCCAAAAACCATAAATTAAACCTTACCGTGTTAATGCCAAGTTTATCTGGTGTACTGTTGAGAACTGTTTCATTCTCCTCCACAGTAATTATAAGGGGCTGAAAAGGAAAACAATTGTTTCAATTGTAAGAATTCAACAGAAAAATACAAACAACACATGGTCTGAATTATGGAGACAGGAAGCTATACAAAGTGGCGGTAAGAAGCCAAATATTGCTATTATACAGATTGGCCTTTTACATGAAATCACAAATTTACCAGGAATTCTATGCAAGGAAAGAAAATTATAACTAGGGCCATGCTTCTGATTTCTACCTTGTTTTGTTTACTTCTTGCAAATGCAAGAGCACCATCTCCACCACAAGCATCTACCGGAAGAAGAACACTATCAACATCACTAGCAAATAAGCAACCCTTCTCTGAGTAATGGGAGTCCTTTACCAAATATTGTGGTGCTCTGCTTAGCCCAGCAAGCACACACGGCAAGAAAGTGTATCCAATCTGTTGAGGACTTAAAAATAAAAATGCATGTGAGGGAGGGGATCAAAATATCAAAATGCAGAAGATTAGATATGGTATAGAGGTAATATAAGTGAAAGATTTATGATTTTTGGCTAGTGTTCCACTCATATAATGATAGTGTAATCTGATGTACATATCTATTTAGTATGCATTTATTGCCTAGTTTTATCATGAACCTCTATTCTTCCAATTAGGCTTGATCTTTTTCAACTGGAATACCAGGAAAATAAGGTCTTCACATGGTTAAATGATGTTGCGGATCTTAATGTTCATAATATTGGTAAATTGCAATATGGAATGTTGAAAGTAAGAAATCCCATAAAATGCAATGAGAAAAATAAGAGACACTTCCAATGTTTTGAATAGGTCAAACTTGTTTACAACGAAGGGTTGGCACTTGGCACTTGGCATCGCTCTTCAGTAATTGGAACAAAAGTAACAATTTTTCAGATCTCTCCTCCAGGAATTACTTTCAGCAAACAACAATTTGAAAAGTCTTCCTTTTCTAGAATAAAGAGATAGGGTGAAGGATCTGTGTTAGATTATATTATGGCCTCTTTTGGCTATGCTCATCAACTCCAGCAGTAACCTAAATGAATACATGCAACCCAGCATTGATGCAGTCACACACACAGCAATTTTCAGTTGCCATTCCAGTTTTGTTAATTTCACAAACCTCCTCAGCAGCTGATTTAGGACAAAGAGACAGAGTCATGGGAAGAGGTCGCGTTGCAGGAGCATGTGCACAAGGAATCTGGAATTCCTTTACCACAAGATGGCTTATAACTGCTTCCACTCCTGCCAATACATCTATTCCCTGCAGAAAAAAAAAATAAAGTGAAAATAAAAATAACAATAAGGTGAATGCTTACAACATTTTGGAGGCACCTGATCCCGATGTCAAATTATTTATTTTAGTTGAATACAGAATGCGTAACTAAGGGTACATAAAGAATAGAAACTGCAAGCCAGGATCCATAAAACTTCCCGTGCTCTGGGTACGGAAGCAAGTATGTACAGATCAATCATAATACAATCAAAGGAAGAGAAATATTTGACAGCCATGGCTACACACATATGTTTTAAATTTATACTAGCCAAGATAATAACTAAAACAAAAAGCTGTGTTCTGATATAATAATTTGAAACAAAAGGTTTTGACTTGATTTTAGTTTTTAAGTTATTTGACTGAAAGTTAACTCAATATTTACTTGGATTCATGAACAAACTAATTTTATAGATGTGGTTGAGAACTCATTCAAAATAGATTTCAAATGACACCTCTTTATTGATAACTTCAATTTGACATACAAATGAGGGTTTTTCTTTCACATTTATAAATCTAGTATAAATTCATAATCCTACTCAATTAAATAAAATCTATACACTGTCAAATTCAAAGCCTCATTAAAAAAAAAACATTTCTAAGGAAAGAATTCTATTCAATTCTTGCACATTCTTTTTTTTTTTTAATACGGTTTTCTATTTCTTTTTAAATGATTCTTTTCTTTTTAAAAAAAAAAGGCTGAAAAGAAATAAATTCTTTTACCTATTAGGTTTCCAAACATGAGAATTGACAAAAAATGAACCAATTGAATTGAATTGTTAAAACTTCTAGTTTCCAAACAGGGGGTATAAGACCTTCTATAGATGACTATTAAAGGACTAGAATGCCAATATGTATACCACTGTCAGCTTCCATATGCTTTCTGAAAGCCAAACAGTAAAAGGAATCAGGTAAAGCCAAGGCAATAATCCAGACCTTCGGTTGATGACTGAAAACTACCATTGCCATGTGAGGCTTGAGAATTTACACAGTAGACAAAGAAAAATTAGAATGATGAAGCAATACAGAAGCAACCATGGCATGTTTTCTTGTCCCAATTTACTGCTTGCATACATTCTATGAACAATTAGAAAACACTTGGCATACAGGCAGTCAGAGCAAAAATGGGCATAATGAAAGGTCTTCCAAGAAAATTTTGTCAAAATATTTTTGGAAACCTTTCCCTGCATGGAGTCAATGTATTCAAACTGTGTGGTTATATGGTGAAGTTAAGAACAATGCCATACCATCCCCTGTCTATAATCATCAACATTGTCAAGGTCATCATCTGGAAAGCGTGCAACAACAGCAATAGCATTCACTTGAGAACGGTCAATTAAAGTCTGCACAGCTCTTAAGAGTGAATCAGGATGCTTAATCCTGCCAGTTGATTGCCCACTCTTTGGATCAACCCACTTTGCCACCTGTGTTGACATAGGTAAAAGAAAATTCATGTTAATTTCTTTTTGTTAAGCTCAAAGATTAAATACATTTAAAAACAGCTCAAAAACCTTTCTCTGAAAAAAAGGCTGTCTTCTTTAGAGAAGTAAATCAGGCTAAAGTTGCCCTTCTACAGTGAAAGCATAAATAGATTTAGTAAATAGTAAAGTGCCTATACATCAATACTTAAATGTTATCAGTTGGACAAATAACATCTGGAGTATTTGTGAACAGCATCAAAATTGTACAATCGTGAATGGAAAAGGCTTTAGAATAAGCTCGCATAAGACAGAATGTAATCTCGTTGGGCATGCATGTTTGGTGCTATAAAGTGATAGCTGATACTAAATGCCCCAAACTAGCATTCAACTTCATCAATCCTTTTAATAATATTGGCCCTAAACAGCAAATTTAAACAAAGATAAGCTTACTATTAAGAAAGAAAGTTAATATAATTCAGCAATAAACTTTGTATAGTCTTTTTCTAATATACTCTCCACTCATATTGTTTTATTGTAAATTAAATAATTTATATTGCTAAATTATGGAACTAACAAATTGTAGGTGCATATTAGAAAGTTAATAAATAAACTAGTTTTTTTGTTTTCCAAAAAGAAAAGCGGCCTATAATTTAGGATGGATAAACAAAGAAAGTAAGTCTATCATTTGTTGGTAGGGGGAATATAAAGATATTTCTGTTTGAGATCAGTGGTACCTCTAATGGAGTGTCAGTGACGACATACTCCACAACAGGCAATCCAAGGGATGCCCTGGTTGCATCAGCAGCTTGCAAATGGCGAATTCGAAGCTCCTCCTCTATACCATTATCAAGCACCAATCCCACCTATGATAACATTAATCAACAATTTGCTCCACCGCAATGCATAAAAAATACAACTACATGATTTAAACAATGCCCCAAGTAAAAGACATAAATACGGGAACTCTCACCTTATTTCGGTGAACAGGGTGAAGAGCCCACGAACCTTCTGCAAAACGGTCAAGAGCATAACCTTCAACATATAGTACATTTTGCATAGGCCAGTAAAGCATGGCAGCATTAAGCACCTATATGTTCGCAGAGGAAAAATGTTATGGGCCTGAGCCCATGTGTAACCATGGCCTAACAATGGTTGAGCTAAGAAGCAAAGAACATACATTAGGATGAGTGATGAGGCAATCTACGACTGATGACAAAGCACGAGCAACCGGTAAAGCATCACCGGCGAATCCACCGATGGAGGCACCAACTCCGGTGGGAACTATCATGACGCTAGTGTAGTCCCTCCTGCACTGAAACCAAAAAAGGAAAAAAGAGAACTGAGATTACAGAACTGAAGACGGATAGAGAGTCGTGAAGTAAGTGAAGCGACCTTGGCTGAGAGGTGAGAAGCCATACAGGAAACCCTCGGTGAAGCGGACGGCTGTGATTTGGTGGATGATGGAAGAAATGGACGGCAATGATGGAATTGGAATGCTGTCATTGCCATTTTCGGGTAAGCTTGCTCTTTGCTCGTGGCCGCGCGTCTTTCTTCCTTCTCAACAGATAATTGGGTTTTGCAGGTAGACATTTTTATAATAAGAAAAAAGTGATTCAAAATAAAATAATTATTATTTTATTTGGTAAATTGCATAAATCTTTATATTTTAATTTAATTTTTTAACCAATAATTTTTTAAAAAAAATAAATAGAATATTTTTTTAAAAAATAAAACTTATTATTCAGTAAACTCATTAATGATTTTTTCAATTTTAAAAAATACGTAAATATATTTATAAAAATTTTAAAAGTATCTATTAATTAATTTTTTATTAATTTTAATTATTAAATATTTTACTATTAAATTAATGTAATATAAAACAGTTGATTCGTATTTTAATAAAAAATACATATTAATTAATAATTTAATTTAAATTTTTTTATAATAATTAATAATTAAAATTAATAGAAAAATTAATTAATATATTTTTTAAAGTTAATAAATTAACTAAACAATAATTTTTAAAACATAAACATTAAGATCTATGATATTTATATTATAAATTTTATAAATTTATACTATAATATATATTTCAGTAAAGTGGTTATTTTATGAAAAATTATTAAATTAATAAAAAATGATTACTTTTTAAATATATAAAAATTAATATTTTAAAATACAAAGGTAATTATATCTTTTCATAAATAATAAAATAAAATATTTTTTAATTAATAATAATGTTATTAATTTAGTATAATTTTTATTATATTAATTTGTATAAAAATACTTTTATATTTTTAAAATATCATTTTTTTTATAATTTAACATATTTTTGTAAAATTTTATTTTTAAAAAACAAAAACCACGTTATGTAAATTTATAATAAAAAATATAAAATTTTTATAAAATTTAATTTAGTTTTGAAATAAAGTAATGTTACTTTGTTTTAAATCAAGTAATCATAGAAATTTCTATTTTAAAAAAAAAAATTGTAAAACTCATTAAATTAATTAACCCTTGTATTTCTCATGCAAATTAAAAATAAAAACTCAAAATGTCACACAAAATAAACCAACAAAACTAAAACATACATAAATTTTCTTTCTACAAGAATATAGATTATGGATTCTCACACATAAGAGAAATTACAAATGAAACAAATTAACCAAAAAAAAATCAAAACTTCTCATTGCAAGGCAACAAGATTCAGTTGTTCTTCGCGGCTGCAGCCTGCTTCGCGCCGACAGAGAAGAACTCGGTTATTACTTCAAGGGGCATGCCCTTAGTTTCTGGAACTCTCAAGAACACAAATACCAGAGAGATGATGCACACAACAGCATACAGCCCGAAAACACCAGCAAGACCAATAGATTTGAGCATAACTGGAAGTGTATAGGTAACAATTATGTCGCCGATCCAAAATGTGAGTGCGCATATAGCAATGCAGAGGCCGCGAACACGAGTGGGGAATATTTCTGCACAGAGGATGTTGGGAATTGGCCCAAATCCCATGACAAAGAAACAAAAGTAGATTATAACACTAGCAGTGGAGATAGATGCATTCACAACACTGCCTAGATTCACTGCGCTTCCAATGACTAGGACGACGAGAGAGACTATCAAGATGGGAATTGTGGAAAGCAACAAAGTCCTGCAAACATGACAAAGTGATTAAGAATCAGAAATGAAGACAACATATGCAAGGGAGGTAAAATTTACAGTGAATCCCAGTTTGTTACCAGACTAGCTTTGTTTCTCTTTCAATGTTCATGATTCAAAAATAAAAGAAATTGGTTTTTCAAGTACACAGAGCACAAAAACTAAAATATCCATGGGGCAAAATATTAAATTTCTGTAGGTAAAATTTTAACTTTTAACATTTTCATTGGTACTGACATATTATTCTCATAAAAAGAGAGGGGGCAATTCCCCCAACCCCGGCACACCCCCCCCCCCCCCCCCTTCTTGCCCGTGTAAGGATGTGTTTGCATGCACGTGTGCGTGTGCATGAAACACATAATGACTGGATTGAATCTTGTTATAGTAGGGGTTAATGTTAACAAATAGGGAATATTTTTAAGGGCAAAAGGCAAAAGTTGAAATACCTTCTTCCAGAGATATCCATAAGCCTCATGGCAACAGCTATACAAGGGAGCATTAACAATGTTGTAATTGCACTAATAAGCAGAGATGCAGAAGCTGAACTAAGCCCCATGTGTGAAAGAAGAACACCCACACCTGCCTGCTCAAGAATTTGAGGAGTGTAGTAGAGAACCCCATTTATGCCAGAGAACTGCATAGAGACATATATTGATAATTTCTTTAGAAACAAATTATAAAATCATAAACAGAATCTTGAAACACTATACATTACCAAAATTAACAAATTAAGCCCAGTGGGAGCCAGATCAACAAAAATATGTATATAAAAATTAAGCATACCCCAAACTTCAGTATACAACTTTCCTGAAGATATGGAAAGATATTGATGATGGTTTAAGAATGTCAAATCAATTTGGTTTGCACTAGACTGCTATAAAGATCAGAAATTTTCTTTAGAAAGCAAGGATGAAGGAACATATGCTAGAAGAAATATATTGTTTGATCAATGGATCAAGTGCTGCATGCACAAAACATAAAATCCCAAGAAGAGAAATTTAAAATGGCAACTAAGCTTCTATGGTCCTGAAACGATAAGGGAAATACATATAATAAAATATGGATCCAATTGAACAGGTAGAAGCAATCCAACTTCTGAGCATTTATACCCACATAACCTTGAAATCTTCCTTAAAATCAATGTCACAATTTGTTGATCACGACTAGCATCTGTTGTTTTTATTCCCCAGTACTAGATATCATAGTGTTTAAATTGTCAACAAGCACAAGCATATATTCATCAAGTTCTTAACAATCTAGAAGAAAGGAAACAAATCACCAGTCATTATGAGCACAATATTTATTAAGTTATTGAGCATCTTGTACCGAATCCATTTCATATCAAAAATGACAAAACATGAAGAAAGGTAACATCAAGTGAAACTGAAATAAATTACAAAGTTTAGCCGGCAACCATTGTTATAGCTTTAACAGAGCAAAATCAAGCAGAATGCAGATTTTATTTGTCACCTGCTGAAGTATTTGGATTGCAACCCCAACAGCCAATGCATGCTTGACTCCAGGCTCAAAGAGATCCCCCCAACTAGGCCCTTTAGCCATAGTTTCAGATGGGTGAACCATAGCTGGTCCAATTGGATGATGATTCACAAGCTCCTTGGAATAAAGAGCTGGTTGGCTAACCAATGCAGCAGCCTGGAGGAATTCACTCTCTGCAGGGGCGTCACCACCATGCATAGAAACCAGAGATCCACGACGAGAACCAGGGACACCCTCTTGATGCAAATAAATTCTTTTAAAGCCTCCTTCCTTTTTCCCCTCTTGGCCTTCTCTCTCAGACCATTTCCATGCTAATTGCCAACCACCACCAATCTCAGTGCCAACCGGCTCTCCAGCATTTCCTTGCATCAAACTGCCATGCCTCATGCTTGAAACGCTTCCATGGGCAGGTGGTTCCATGCTCGTTGTCTGACGTGAGATCAACGGACTCTGCAAATTATCATCAGAATCATCACCACCAGCATCAGATGGATAATCGTCACCCTCTCTGGTTGGGTTTTCCTCATCCCACTCTTCATTTCTAGCTTGATTCCCTCCCACACTGAACATGCTGCCAAAGTGTGGAAAAAGCATACTTCTCATGCTTCCCATCTCTGGGAGCTTTTCATGTACACTACCAAAGAGGGTGACAACAGGATCCATGAGAGGCACACTCTGGTTTGCCATGCTTCCACCCCGAGACACAAGACCAACAGTGCTCCCAGTGACAGGTTTGGCAACCCAGCTGAGACCTTGTCCAGGGCCATATAACTTGATATGATCTTTGTCTGCAGATACGTCTTGGTCATCAGTGACATCATTGGCTGGGCCAATTATGTACTCTTCTATTGATGTTTCACCCCCAACATCAAGTCCTTCAACCAATAAAGCCATCTCACCTGTTCATCTGAACAAGATCAGTATCACCCACACGATGCTTGTTTATTATAAAGTGTTATCAATACCAAGCCAAAAATGAGCAGAAAGTACTTCTCCAAATTTTTCTAATGCAGAATAATCAGAATGTTACTGTAGGTCTAACAGAAAAAAAGGGGGAAAAACAAAGAGCCATCTCAACAGGATAAAACAAATAAACATTTCACTTGCATTTCCAGATCTTCTGGACAAGTTTCTATAACTTAAAATATAAAAGCAGAAACATAATGTCACACATGAGTACACAGCCTGGTTATTGAGAGCAGCCAAATATAAGATAGACACAGATACTCATGACAAAGGAAAGGTAGGCAGGGCCCTCCTCCCCCCCCCCCCCCCCCCACCCTTTCTTCCACCAGCCTTTCCCTTCCTTTACTGTGACGGGTTGTTGCTTCATTTCCTTGGCTGTGATATATTTTTGTATCACTTTAATATCTGATATTCTCCTTTATGATTACCTCAATACTGTTTTGACCAAGTTTACTACTATATCATGGATGGGTGGTTTGATAACTCAAAATATAATTATACATTCCTGGAGAAAAAGAAAAAAAAAATCTTTTGCTTGATGACAAACAAACAAACCTATTGAATTTTACATTTATATCTTGTTCTTATAATTTTATCAGTTTTGAATCACAAACTTTAATCAGTGTTTCAATTATTCCTCAATGAGAAGTCCATCCAAAATAACTGTTAACTTTGAATGTGAACATCATGTTGAAAGCTTTGGAAAGTAAGCTGCATGGATCCACTGCTCCACTAACTAAAGTACCAAGTACACAAAGTTTCCTTCAAGGTTTGGAAATTTTTTCTCTACTAGAGAAAAAAGATATAGAAAATATAAAGAGCATAATTTGTGTTGCAAAACTAAAGCCTTGGTTCCAAATCAGTTGGGTCAACTACATGAATATTTTCACCATACTATCAGATCGTGATTTACACATGCTTCATGTTTCAAGGCATTTGATCAATCCATCATCAAGTGAATGACGAGATCACCTAGAGCAACAACAATGAAGTTTCAGTCAAGAAAAAACAATCTGTATTCAGAAATGCATTAGGCCCAAAAGCTTTTGAAGTAGCATAGCAAATAAAAGAAGAGAATCTGTTTAAGTTTTATACTGAATTTTCAATACTGTTTTCTATTTTGAAGAAATCACATTAACCACAATGAATACCTAAGATGCAATTATAGGTTGTGTAACTGATCATTAGGTATACCACATGAATAACATTCAATTTCAAATATCAAAACCCCAAATTTGATTAACATTCATGTGTCAGACAAAAGAAGCACGTAAACTCCAAAGAGACCAAGCAGAAGAGCTAACCAGATACATCGTCCCTGCCACGAAGCCTCTGCAAAACCTTCTTGGCCTCAAGCATTCTTCCTTTACTGACAAGCCACCTTGGAGACTCGGGCAAGTAAAATATAGTTAAAGCAAAATAAACAAGAGACGGAATAGAAAGAACCCCAAGCATCAATCGCCAACTCGGTGCCTTCATCAAGGACATGCCAAACACCATACAGTATGACATAAACATGCCACCAGATCCAGTGAACTGAGGAAGAGTATTCAATAATCCCCTGATTTCAGGGGGTGCAGTCTCAGATATGTAAACTGGAACAAGAGTTACCGCCAAACCAATACCAAATCCATCCAAAAGCCTTGCCAAGAGTAGAACATAAACATTGGGAGACCAAAACATCACAACACCACTCAAACAATAAAGTGCAGAAGAGATTATCAACATAGGACGGCGCCCCAGCCAATCTGATATGGCTCCAGAACAAGTAGTTATCAAAGTGGCTCCAATAAGCGACATGGCCACAATTAGCCCTTCTATAGTTGGTTCACTTTCCAACTTAAATTCCTTTTTTATGTATAGAACAGCCCCTGCAACAAGAGAGACTCTTTATACCTATGAACACACATGCTTTAATTTTGAAAGCACTAAATGCTAGTCAATTTGAGCAAACTGAATTTATCAACTACGTTATAAATACATAGAAACACTTCAGATCATGACAGAAACAAAGGACTACATGAAAGAAAGGGGAAATCTACCTGCGATGGTTGCATTATCCCATCCCTGCAAAAGATTACCAACCGCAGCAGCTACAGCCACAAGCACAGCTCCACTCATCTTTTCCAGAAACCAAGATTTCAACACTCTCAGCACTAATAACCACTGACTAAGTACCCTGAAAGAAAGAATCACAGACCACAGACCGAATAATCAAACTTTTAGTTAGGAACTACTTCAGCAAAGAAAATTTACAGTAGTTTGATCCCTTTACTATTGAGCAGAGAAAACAGATCAATTGATCAATAGCATCAAACCAACAAACCCACGTGTGCATCGAACAAAACACAGTATACATGACACAAACAAAACAACGCAAACCCAGGTGTCGAAATCCAACAATAGAACGCAAGTGGTTACTAATAACCTAGCTGAGGGAGCAAAAAAAGCAGAACCGTCAGATGGGTACTCTCAGGTATCATCAGGTGAAGAAAGGGCCATTGTTGTCTCAGCAAATTGCAATCACTCGGCGTCAAAAAGATAGTAGTGAAATATAATATGCAGGAAAGCGAAATGCAAAATCTTTAATGAACAGAGGGAAAGAAAGGATTTTTCTGAAGGTAGAGAGGAAAGTAAAGAGAAGAAAAGGCCAAAGAGAAGCAGAAGTAAAGCCTTTGCAACCAAGACACCTGGCCCTTGCCCTTCACTCCATGGCTGGCACGTCACCAGTCTCCTGGGATTACAGTTACTATGTCACGCACTATCACCACCAGTCACCCTTTACTGCATCACCAATGGAAAAAAGTTTTTAAAAAAACAATTAAGTTTTTGAAATCAAGAATGGGAATCCATCAACTTTTATATGTATATTAATGAAGAAAATCACAGACTTATGAAGAAGATTCTCTTATTTGAACAAAAATAATGAGAAAGAAAAAGAAAGAAACGTGAGATAGAAGTGAAGGCAATAATGGAGAAGAGTCCAGGGAGGACGACAGATATCAATTCAAGATCCAATATGGGAACAAACATGGACTCTGGAAAATGAAATATTTTGATAATTTAAATATTTTCAAATAAATTTTCATGTATCAAAATTAAATCTTGGTAAGTTGTTTTTTTCTTGCATTACTGTTTATTACTGAAGAGGTTTAAGCATTTGAAGGCGTTAGGAAGTCAAATTATATTTCAACTCAGGACTTCTTTCTCAAACCCATTTCTAAGGTGTTTTTCTCTTTTTTTTTTCACCTGTTATAATAATTTAATCTCTTTAATTATAATATTTTATAATAATTTAATTTTTTTAATTTTAATATTTATAATAATTTAATCACTTAAATTTAAATTGATTTTTTTTTAATTTACTGTTAATTAATGATAAATTGAATAAAAAATTATTTTATTAATAAAATAAAAACTTAAAGATTAAATTGTCTAATTATTAAAGATTTATGAATTTTTATTAAATCTCAGCAGTAAATTATTTTATATAATTAATATTTTTAAAAAAAAAATGTCATAATTAAGAAAAGTAGAATTTCTTTTTTTGTATTGTCAATTATTTGGGGGTAGCCCCACTCATGTTATAATGATATGTAAGAGTGATTTTGATTTAACAGCTTTATTGATAGCTTTGATTAACATTTGGTTTGGCATAACATTAAATCAAATTTCCACTTGATTGTGTTTGTTAACCTTTCAATGGATCAATTATTTCTTCTTCTTTTTCTTTTTTGTTTTATTTTATAATTTAATTTAAATAAATTTAATAAGAAAAATAACCCATATAAAATCTAAAGAATGATTAAGCTTAAAAAGGAACATAAAGACAAATGGGACAATGTGTTGCATTATTGTAGGCCTCTTGGCCAATGAAACCTCAAAGTAATGAAATTAGGGTTATGCCCTGTCATAATTGAATTTTTAATTTTTTTTAATTAAAATATTTAAATTTAAATTTTTTCATTTATTTTTAAAGTTTAAATTTATTTTTATTGTAATTTGTAAATATAATTAAAATTAAATCTGTAAATTACCAAGGAAGAAAAAAAGGATATTCCCTATTCTTTATTTCGTTTTCGTTTTTGACTTGGCAATTGCCATAGCAGAATCCAGAACCGTTGGTGCCCGCTCGCTCCTCTTCTTCTCATTTATTCTCATTGTCTCTGAGAGAGCGCAAGCAGCAAATGGCAGTTACAGGCAACAGTGTCATCGTACAAAACAGAGTCCCAATACCCATAACTTTACCATTTTTAAAGCATCGACCTACTTCTAAATCCATCAATTTCCAATCAAATGTTCACTTTCACTATAAACGTCCACTCACTCCCTTCTCTTGTGTCGCCAAGTCCACCACCGTCTCCACCACCCCTACCACCAGTAAGTTCTAATACCCATTTTCCCATTTCCATTATACAAAATCTTTCATCTCTGACCTTCTCTTCTCACGTGCTGTTGTGTTCTCTGCTGTAGCATCAGGATGGTCTGAATTTGCTAGAAATGTGTCTGGTGAATGGGATGGATTTGGAGCTGACTTCACTCCTCAAGGAAACCCAATTGAACTTCCTGAATCCGCGGTGCCTGAAGCTTTTAGAGAATGGGAAGTTAAGGTTTTTGATTGGCAGACTCAATGCCCTACTCTTGCTCGACCAGAGGACCTTCATATGATCCACAAAAACATCAAATTACTTCCCACCGTTGGATGTGAAGCTGATGCCGCAACTCGTTATAGCATTGATGAGAGGAGCGTTGGTGGCGCAGATGATAAAGTTTCTGCTTTTGCCTATCAATCTAGTGGGTGCTACGTGGCTGTTTGGCCAATTGAGAATCAGTTGGAGCTGGAATATTGCTTGATAAATCCTCAAGATAGGGAATCCCGAGTGAGAATAATTCAGGTTATTCAAATAGACAATGCAAAGATAACATTAAAGAATATTAGGGTTTTTGTTGAGCACTGGTATGGACCATTTAGAGATGGTGACCAACTAGGTGGATGCGCAATCCTAAATTCTGCATTTGCTTCTACTGCTGCTTTGGAAGCTTCTCAAGTTGTAGGACATTGGGAGGGATCCAGAGGCGTTACCAGTTTTTGTGCAACTCAAACTGTGAGTGAGGGAGCTTCTGTTTTGTTCTTATTTTTCCCTGGCATATCCTGTGTTATGCTATGTTTCATTTGGCACAGCATGATTTATCCATTTTTGGTTATTAATTGAGATATTCATCCATGGCTATCTAATTTCAAACAAAGGATGTATATCACAATCGAGCAGTTTGATTTTTTTTTTTAACATTATTTATTTAAGCCAACTAATTGGGATTAAGGCTTACTTGGGTTGAAGAGTATTATTGTTATTATTTTGGTTTTCTTTCTTTCTTTTTATTTTTTCATTTTTTAATTTTGGGACAGTAAGGTAGAAATAAATGTGATTTATCTATATAACATTTGGGAAGAAATGAGTGTTTTTTTTTATCTATATAACCTAAACTGCCAAGGGGTTTCAACAGCGTGACTAGAAGGGAAAGAGCAAGAAAGTGGAAATAGAAAATTATGATGTGTGGACGGGGTAGTTGAAGTTTTGAAATATTTATTTCTTTTCTCATTTTTTCTTCCCAGGAATGCTTGAGCGTTCTTTTATTAATCCACTGGAAGAATAATCATATAATGCACTTGATTGTGCATATTGCAAAGTGTTTTGGCTTTGACTTCTCCACCTAACATGTCATGGTCACCACACAAAAGTTATTATAAGCATTCAGTTAACTTTGTTTAATGAATCCTTCTTCATGACAGTTTTGATTACTATATACTGAAATTCTCTTGACTGATCCAGGGCTCCCTTCAAGAATTAAAAGATAACGGTGTGCAGAAGTTAGTCAGAGATGATAGTGATCTGATCTTGCTTCCCAAGCAGTTGTGGTGTTCACTAAAAGGAAGCAAAGATGGTGAAACTTTCTGTGAGGCAGGATGGCTTTTTAACCATCCATTTGCTATAACTTCAAGATGCATCTTCTCAAGCAATGCAAATTTGAAGGCGAGTTGATATTATCAAGTTTTTTATTTGCTCTCAATTCTAGAAAGTGCTAGACTCCACTGGTTGTACAATATTAATATAACTTCTAGCAATCATTGATCAGTAATTAGTGGAGCAGTAGGGGTTGCATCAATTAGTTGATGATGGAAAATTCATTAATAGCAGGAAATCATCCATAGGAGCATAAATTTCTTAGTTGGTTTGAGCCAATTGAAGCAGAACTCTAGGTTCTTGCTGCCAAGTTAATCATATTGAATTAGAACTGGTTACGAATGTGGAGGCTGTATTCCTGTTAAAGGAACAAAATGGAAAAGTATTAAATAGCCCAATAAAATATAAATTTAGAGGATATTTATTAGAATCTCTATTTCTAATATTCCTAAAAGAAGAATAAGATTGCAAAGAGGTCCCTTTCATTGAATGGGCTTGAGTTGATAATCAGCATCTTACTTTCCATACTAGAACATGAGAAAGTCACATAAGATAAAATCTGGTGGCTAGGATATCAACAGAGAGGATAGTGGTTATTTCATGTACCTGACGAAATTCCTAATTGTCATTGGGTTTCGACTTTTGTTGGCTAGACCACAATGACATTTTGCTTAGGCCATGCCAATAAATATTCCCTCTTTCTCCACAACACAAAATTTGAAGTGAGGGCCTTAAATCTTCTGATATTAGGAAATCTTGTTAAGCACTACTTTTTGTCTGAAGGCCATCTTCATCTGGAATTCTGCATGTCAACTTCTTTTCTTTACTTTCTTCTCATAAATTTTTGGCGTAATCTCCAACAACCACTATGAAGCCTTATTCTCACATTAGTTGAGGTTGGCTACATGAATAATTTTTTCCCATTCAGTTTTATTTGAGATCAATTCAACATCAGTGTCAAAAATTTTTAACTTTCCTAATACTACTTCCCTCCACGTCATTTTAGGTCTCCTTTTTTCCCTTCTCACTCATTTGACCACTAGCTTATCGTATTTCTGTGCTTGGGCATTCAACGCTCTATATTGAATATGCCTAAACTATCTTAATTGACCGTGTCTTATTTGTCTCTAATGTGTTTTACATGCATTCTTTGCCCTAATCTACAATAGAAAATATTGATCTTGTATTTACATGCTAAAGTTTAGTTCTCTAGGATACATGGTAGTTGATTTCTGTGTTTTTCTCCTAAAAGTTAGCCATTAGCTTTTGAAATTTCAAAATATAGGTGTCCATGTCTTTGTTGCCATTGGAAGAGGAACATGACTTGGGATATAAATCCATTTCATGGGCAACAAGAACCACTTTTCTCTCCATCAAATCTCTCGTTGAAGGATGGTCAGTGGCTGTACATGATGGTTTTGGAGGTGTTGTGAATTGTACTGCTGCATACCCTCACACCCTTTAAAACAAGTTAATGCAGACTAATCTTAACATTGTATTATAAGGATGTTAAAAGGGCACATTGTAATCTTGCTTATGGGGGCTACAAGGGGGTTAAAAGGGCAGGGACGTGGCAATGCTTTAGCAAAAGGGGCTTGCAGAGCATTTTGTATTGCAACAGAAGGAACTCTTGACAAGTTCAATTTAGGCATTCGCTTGAACCATTAGCTAGTCAAGTCCCTTCACAAAAATATATATATATATTATGCTGCTTTCTCTCTAATGTCTTCCAACTAAAACCAACAAGTTTCCACCTCTATTTTCTTGCTGCATTTAATTCCTCCTTGAATGACCTTATTGAACGAAAGTTGAACTTCAATGTTTTTTCTGTTGTAATTGAAGTTAATTGTGACATTGATGTTCCATACAAAGTTGAGTAATTAGGAGCAATATTTGCTCCAAGATATGTCAAATTCTCATGAATATCAGGATGAAAGTTGACAAAATAAATTATGATGTTGGAGTTTGAAATCCTTGCTCTTTATTGTCAGTCTACTGACATATGCCGAAAGGTCCCTTTTGCGTTGTCTCAGTTTGTTGGTGATAAAGGCATATCTATGAGTTAACCAAACAATGTTCCAAGTTCCAACTCATCGTTGTGGGATAATTTTCAATGATGTTCTAGCGAGATTGAAGTTTTGGGATAATACAGTGCCAAGGGGTTGATGAGATTTAATCAATGATCTAATGTTAAACTTTTTTAAAAAAAAAAGATTTGGGCATTGGAGATGGGCTGACAAGCAACCTGCAAATCTGGTGGTGGTGGTTTTGTTGAATGAGTTTTTGGGGATGGATGGTTGCTTATGGTTAATTGAGCTATAAGAGTATAGGATATGAGTGAGTCAGTATCTCATCTCAGATATCTTGGGATGGAATGAAAGCTAAATGTCCTGAATTTTGATTTCATGGATATCTTTTTTCCCTGGCATCTCTGAATGGGATGCAAACAGTTGGTCCTTCTTTGTTAATTTATTTGTTGAACTTTTATTTTATATTATAGTTTCGGTTACATGTTTGGTCATCCATCACTCTCTTTTTTGTGTCAAATTCATAATGCTGAAAAGGGGAGCAAAGTTCTTGTGCTGACATTCCCTTTTCCTTTGGCAGGAAATATCAATAGCAAGAGAAACTGCAACTTCACAGGGTGTCTAGTTGCAATAACTATTCAACTTAGCTTGATTAATTTGCAGCATTTTGGCATAGATACGGACTCTTGTTCAAGCCAAATATAGGGAGTTGCAATGTATATGCGTTCATCATATTGATTTTTCAGTTATAGAAGACAAAATATTCATATGCCTAAAATATGGATATGGACATTTGAAGTGTTCTACGTTCTTGTCATTTGTCTATCCGAATTAGAATATTTCAAATTCATGTAAATTGGAACTTCAGAATAATTATTCCAAAGTTCTTTTACCTTGTAATGAAAATTATTATGTGGGCACGCACAGATGTATTAGATATGTGAACAGTGCAAAAATCCAAGAAAGAATATTATAATAACAAATTAAAAGTGAGTGATCAAATTGTAACAACAACTAAAATTGAAGGACGTAAATATAAATTAACCTACTTAGCTCTTATAACATTAAGTAGGATTAGGGTGATTATTCGGTCAGTTTAATTTAAAATTAAATTAAACTGATTTTAAACCGAATCAACCTAAATAAATTAAAAATTAAAATTTTAATATTTACAAAATCAAATCGATATTATTAAAAATAATATATTATTATTATCCCTAATTGATTCAATTCGATTTTTTTAATTTTTTTTATCAAAATTAAAAAATAATTAAAATTTTTAAAATTTAAAATTAAATCGAACTGAAATAAATTAAAAATCGAATCGAATTTTCAAATTAATTCAATTCAATCAATTTTTTCGGTTTGAAACCCAATCAAACTAAGTAGGATGCCATCGTTATCTCCGCAAACAAAAATGGTGGATTCCACACCACACGGATCATACAACAAATGATTTCCAGCGAGAACTTGCTGAATAATTCCTCTAATTGTACATTCATACACACCAAATACTTGAAATAATATACAGTGAATTTAGAATTCATCAATCGCAACTGTAAGATCCTTAGACTAGGCAAACCCTAGAATGTTTGCCAAACCCAAGCATTAGCATATGGTCAAGGCTCTTCACATCCTACATGGTTCTTTAGCCAAAAAATGAACTAAAGATTGTCTCCAATACCAATCTTAAGAAGCCTCAGAACAAAAACACCATCAAAATAAATTGGCAACTTGGAACAGCTGAACCCCTCACACTTGAAAAGTTTTACAAAGCTTAGAATAATTTGTCCTCAGTCATACTGCAATAACAAAATGCATATCTGAATAAATGCTTCAGCACATAACATCTGGAACCCAAATCTTGCGCCTGGAGGAAGGAAACAAAATCGCTTCTCAAGGCTCGTCATACAGTTACCCTCCTCTTCCAGCTTTGCTGTATAGCCTGCCAACACAAGCACAGAATTACAAGTTATCTTATGATCAATCACAGACATTATCCATTCTGAGGCAAAAACTTTAACATCTGAAGTCAGAATATAGACTGCAACTGGATTTCAAATGCTTAGGCACATGCCAGATAGTACGTTAAACTGTTCTGACAGAAAAGAATGACTAATATGAAGAAGTCTTACAAATTCAATTACTACATCCAGAGAAGAGTATTCGGTAATTTACATGCAGGGAGAGTCCTTGAAAGTTTTAACTGAATTGCAAAACAATTTACTGATTGGTAATGCTTTGCTTGTAAAGCGATTAAGATTGTCAACTCAGCAAGAGGATTTGGCACTACGGTCTCTAAAAGCTAGTCTAAAATGTTGACAGAATCAATTGATGCAATTGCAATTTGTCTTCTTTTCAGACCTTTGGTATGCTATAATTATAAAATATATTTATTCCTTGGAGAAGGTTCCACCAATTAACTGGAAGAAAGGGAGTAAACAGAAACCCAAAAACAGTAAAATACCTGTATGTGGTGTGTAATTACAAGCTAATAAGCGCCAGGCGCGTCTCTCATGCTCATATTCAGACTGTTTCGCATAGTTCGTCTACCAATCCCAGCATTTCCCTTTTGCATCATGGCGACAAATTCACCATAATCAATTCTTCCATCCTGAAGAAACACACAACACAAGAGATGAAGTTCATAGCAAACAAACAAAATAGGGAGTAAATGTGGTGAGATATTACAACACAACAAGAAAGTGAACTCTTAAACATCCTGATTTCTTTTTACAACCTTGGATAAATGAACAACATAAATAGCAAGGAACAGGAGCAGAAATTCAGAAGTAGTAGTTTTAACAGGCAACGACTTCTGAGCAAAAAACTTAAAAATTTATGAGAGAAAGCTAGGGCTACGTTGAATAATTGTCAGCCAACTCAATGTTCTATCTCTAAGCTTTGTAACTCTGTAACCTTATTGAACTCTACATCTGATGCCCAGAAGAACACAACTAACCTCCAATGATCTTCATATAATGTGACATGAATTAGAAGTATTAACAATGATACTCCACCCACATGTTTATGACTTACATTATCTTGATCAACTTCTCTGATTATATCTTCAAGTAAAACATCAGTCATGTTATGTTCTGCACATGCTTGCTGAAGTTCATCAACTGTGATGTAACCACTTCCATCCTTATCAAAGTATTGGAATGCTGCCACAAGATGCTCCTCTCGTTCTAATTTGTTAAGATGAACCGTTGCAGCGATAAATTCTCCATAGTCAATAGTCCCGCTGTTGTCTACATCAGCCTGAAATTTACAAAATGATGAATTTAATGAGTACAAGATATAACAAAAATGCAAGTAGTTGTACCTATAATGACAACAAAAGTAGAAAAACCGCATAAACATTACCTCAAAGCATAATCAAAATAAGGAAATTCGACCAAAAAGAATAAAGAAAAAAGAATCCAAACCATTATTATACTATGAAATATAAATATCACATCCACTGATTTAGTGTGACAAAAAGAGGATAACAAAAAGGCCTTCATTTTAAAGTTTGAATGCAAAGATAGAAGTGAAATAAATAAAATAAATGTAATTAAAACAAACTAAAATCAAAATGAACACACAAAGATGGATCCATGCAAAGAAGCTCCAAAAACTTCAAAAAATAAAAATAAATTTCTATATCATATCAAACTATTATATTGTCACCCAACAATAACATAAATAAATAAATAATAATGTAAAACAAAGAAAGAGGCATAAAAAAAAAGACTAAGAAGCAGGGAAAGCCATTCAAGTTCAATTATCATTTTGTATCATAAATTTTCTTTTCTTTTTCTAATTAATAACCCTTTCTTCTCTTTCTTGAAGTTTTTTTTTTCTTTCCTTTGCTGATCTTTGCTTGAATGTTGGCTTTATTTAATTGATTATTTTCCATTGCCTACTTTATCATGATTTTAAGTCATGAATATACAGTTCTTTCAAATTAAAATTGGTTTTATGATCAAATTCAAGAAATTCTGTTAATCAAATAATGTATATAATATATTGGACAATCACTTCTTATCTTTGAACTCGATTAATGAAAATAGAAAAATATTATCACAAGCATTGTCCCTCCACAAAAATTTCCCAATTGTCATTTCTTTTTGATATTTTTTTTCAGAAAGACCTTGATTTTTTTCAAGTTGAACTTTTTCCACCTTCAAATGGTTCTCATATATCTGTCCGACTTTTAAGCACCTTTTTCCATCCTCAAATGGTTCCCATATAAATTATAATCAATATTTCTGAGATTAAATCACTTAAGTTAAACATTCACGCTCTGTGTGCAGATAATAATGATATGAATATAATAAATTAATATAGAATTCAAATATTTCAAGCTAATGGTCAACTTTAGTTTATGTAAACTTTCTTAGCATATCATGTAAAGGATTTATTTTTACGTGTTCAATCAGAAGATGCTATATGCAGCTTTGTTTTGTTTTGTTCTCCCTTTTGTTTTGTACCCACTCCATTAATGTGCACAAATCATCTAATAAGCAAATATCAGCTTCGATAAACATCTTACCGCATCCATAAGCTCACGTATTTCTGTATCTTTCATAGTGGAGCCATATCTTCTCAAGCCAGCTTTTAGTTCATCGAATGTGATTGCACCACTGTTATCAGTATCCATCGCCGTGAACATCTCTCGCAAACCAGCAATCTCCTCCTCAGAAAGGCTCTCAGCTATTACCTAATAACATGAAACAGGCAAGTCCGAGAAGTCATCAGAACAGGGTCAAGTGTTTTGAATCAATAGAAGCCTAAAAGCAAGTATCAGGTATCAATATGATTTAGAATTAAAATGCACAAGTGCTTGATATGTGCAATTGAGTAAAGGAGTTGCAAACAAGACCAGTCAAGAAAATAAAGTAAAAGCTTTTTTTTTTTTCTGATAAACAGCATCATGCCATAATACACTTATACTTCATTTTAATATTTGATAAGGCATTTTATTCTTTCTTAAGCGCATCACTTGGCAGACAAAATGTCTACAAATAAGTGAAGGTGTCAGACATCCATGCACTTACCCGTAAAGCCATCTTCTTCAATTTATTCATTGCAGAGAATTGTTTGAGACGAGAAAGTACAGCTGGGTCCAGTGCTCTATCAGGAGCAACTCCATTTTCACAAATCCAAGGGTGGCCTAGCAAAACAAACAAATAACTGACATTAAATTTAGTTGAAAAATCAAATAATGCAAGAAGGTAGAAAACTTCATCAATAAATATGATATGTTCCAATAGAAGCAGAGGAGTTCCTAATTTCCAAAAAAAAAAAAAAAAATTGCTAATTTTCAAGAATTGTATTAACTACTTGTTAACTTAACCCATCAAAAAGCAGCATGTTGCATATGAGCCTATCAGAGAGCACAACAAACAAACAAATGCACATAATTCAAGGAAGATTAAATTGTTGGATATGCTTGATTGCTTGTTGCTTTAATTCAGACACTTTTTCTTAAATGACCACAAAAGAAAGTCCTGAGCCTTATTAGTACAACCAAAGTGACAACAAACATCATATATCTGTCATATAACCATGGTGCTACTACCTAGCATGTGAACAGCAACATGAAGACAGAAATAAGCATCAATTTGATCAAGCAGCTTCCCCAATCGTATCCACATTAAAGGTCTCAACATTGACAGAATGATTTAAGAAGCAAATACAAGGTTAAACATACATAGCACTTCATGAGCGGTCAAGCGTTGTGAAGGTTGAGAGCAAAGCATCTTCCGGATGAGATCTTTAGCACTATCTGATATAAGGGGCCAAGGGTCAGACTCAAAGTCAATATATCCCTTCAGCACTGCATCAAATATTCCTTGCTGTGTTTCTGAATTCCAAAAAGATGTAAACTTCAGTTGATTGGCAGCAAATTAACACTTGTGTCACACCAGCAAAGCAAAGGATACTAACCTGCCCAAAATGGTGGTACTCCACTTAGCAATATATACAATATGACCCCAGCAGTCCATACATCTGCTTCTGGCCCATAATGCTTGAGGAGTACCTCAGGAGCAACATAATATGGGCTTCCGACCACATCAGTGAAAATTTGACCTGAAGTACCAAACAGATACGAAGTTCATAGGCACTAAAGTTCAATATTATTTAAAAAGTTTCAGATGCTACACATTCCTAAATTGAAAGAAATTATCTTTAGCTATTGATGAGAAGTATCACATGAGTCAGTCACTCTGGTTATGAACCTTGTAGTTATCCACAGCAGCAAACCAAATGAAACCAAAATGAAGAAAAGATCAACCATAAAATGTGAAGCACAGAAAATATACTAGGAATTACTATATTACCAAAAAAAAAGGAGCTAGTTTGGCATATACATGCTCGTGACTTGAATAAAAGATATAACACAAAATTGTTCTATACCTGGTTTAAAGAATACAGAAAGTCCAAAATCAATGGCTTTAAGTGAGAAATCATCATCCTTGTTCACCAACAAGAAATTCTCAGGCTTTAGATCTCTGTGCATAACACCAAGTGAATGACATGCCTCGACAACTCCTACAATAATCTTGGTCAATTCAGCTGCTTTCCTCTCACTATAATGGCCCCTCTGAATGATTCTATCAAACAACTCTCCGCCGGAGCAAAGCTCCATAACAATATGAACGTACAATGGATCCTCATAGGCACCTTTAATAGTTACAATATTCTTGTGACCAGCCAAATGGTGCATTATCTGAATCTCCCTACGAACATCCTCAACATCCTCCTTGGAAATCAACTTCCTCTTGGATATAGACTTACAGGCATATTCAATTCCTGTGGAATTCTCAATGCATAAATAAGTAGTCCCAAATTGTCCTTGTCCTAATTTACGGCCTAAGGTGAAAAGATCACGAATGTTTGCAGTTTTATGACCCAAAACATAATAAGACTGAGTTTCAACACTACGCCTCATAATTGAATCTCTTTTATGTGGGCTAAGGAGAGGTAAATTGTTGTCCTTTTTGGGATTATCCTTGGAAAATTCTTGAGCAGAAGGAGAATGTTCAGAATTGGAATTGTCAGAGGAAGGATTGCGCTTGGTATGGGAAGCAGTAGATGGTTCCTCGGGCTGAGTGAAGCCCTGATAAAGTTTCCCTTTGAAAGATCCGCGGCATGTGTTGCCCATGAAACAGTCAAAGATTTTCTCACGGCCTTCTCTTCATCCAATGATTACTCATCAATTCCACCGACAAAAAATGACTCAAACAGCAAAAGAAACAACAACCCAAATTTAGAAACCTGATAATAGAAATTCAACTACCGTCTATATGCATAAACAGATAAACCCTGCATAAAACAAAAAGTTTCCCAGATCAGATCATCCCCACGTCTCAGCTACTTCCAGTTAAAGAAACCCAGAAAATAAAAACAGCTGTAATCCATTACATCTATGATTTTCCCAACTAAAAATAAAAACACGTCTTTTCACAAAACTAAAAGGAATATGAAGAGAGATGAGAAAATAGTAAATATTATAGTAGAAGAAGAAGGCACTATGGATGAAGAAAGTGAAGGCATATATGCTTACCTGAATGAGATAAAAATGAATGAGAGAGGAAAGAAAATGGATCTGTGAGTTGCAGTGGAAAAGTAGAAAAGGATCTTCTGGTGTTTATCAATGGTTGAATATTATGAACTGGTTTTTCTTGCTCATCCTCTGGCTTTGTTGTTGTTATTATAGGGCTGCTCTTGCTGAGAAGCATCGGACGATTGTGCCCACCAGCTCCTTTTCTCTTTCTCATTTTTCTAATTTTTTTTTTTTAATCTTTGTATTCTTCAAGTCTTAACGCGTATTTGCTTTACAGGCCATTTACTTTATTATGGAAAATTAAATTAAATTTACAGAAATTGTGGATTTTATATTATAAATTTACGTAATAATTTTTTAATTAAATAATCATTTTTACTGACTCCAATATATTAAGTTGATAAATTTTTATTTTTTAATGGTGTAAGTATATTGTTATGAAATAATGTAATGAATTTATTAAATTAATAACTTTATTATTAATTAAAAAATAATATTTTATTCTATGTGAAAATATTATCTTTTATATTTTTATAAATGTATAAAATATAAATATAAATTTATTGTTAAATTTTAATTTAAAAAATTATAGTTATATATTCTTTTAAATTATATCATTGTTGTGTTATGTAATATATTTTTTATAATAAAATTAATTGCGGACAATAAATTCACTTTATAAAAGGTTTAAAATAAAAATATAATTAATTTTCATAAAATTTTAATTTAATTTTAAAACAAAATTATTTTTAGTTTATTTAAACAAAATGACCGTAAAAATCATTTTACTATTATATGTTTCTTTTTTTATTTATTTTTTTTATTTTATATAATCTTAATTCTTCAAATAGTTTAATTTATTTTTTATTCTTTAACCGAACTAGTTAAGCATTTTAGAGCATTGTTGGTTGTTTCTATATCAATAAATATCTCTTAATAAATTTACCTAATATTTTTATTTTAAAATACACTTATTTTTACAAATCATTTTTATATTAGAAAAATCATATAAATTCTCTTATTTTATCATATAAAAAAATTAAATACATATTTATATTTTTATATTAATTGAAATTAATTCATTATAATTATGTGCTTTCATATTATGATCTATAAATATTACTTGTAATAATGTCTTTTCTTAAAAAAAATTAATGATAATATTATATTCAATTAAATTTTTATTAATTTAAAATTACAATAAAATTTATTATATCAATTAAATTTCACGTCGATTTAAAACGGATTAATATGAGTTATAGACTTTTTTTTTAATTAATTTTTAAGAGAGTTAAATTTAATTTAAATTTAACATAATATTAAAATTTTTTTTTAAATATTGAATTTTCTATAAATATATCAAACACGTATCAGTAAAATTCTGATAGTAAAAACTGTGTTGAATTTTATAACGATATTCATAAATATCTATTAATAGTATGAATTTTTATATATTTATTTTATATTTAAACAAAATATCACTAAGCCGAAAATTAAGAATTAAAAAAAAGAAAGGCATGAATAAACAAGTGTAGAAATGGTCAAACTAAGCCTAAAAAGACAAATCATTGACTCAACCCTATCCTCAAATCGCATCTTTTTAAACCTAAAAGATTCCCCGTTTAACATCTATTTATTCAATATTTCTTTTAGTTCATTGAATATTCCATTTTTATTTTTAAAAAATAAAAATTAAGGGTATACTTAGTTACACAATAAATTTTTATTTTTTATCTTCAATTTTATTTTCATTGTATTTATTTTGTTGTTTATGAAAAATTGAAAAAATATATTCATATTATTTTTTATTAAAAAATTTAAAAATATTTAAATTATCATTTTTTTAAAAATATATTTATTTTGTAATAATACTCTCCATCTTAATTTTTATATTAATTTAAAATAAGGAGAAAATTTTATGTATTTTAAATTAATTTAAAATAAAAAAATTTTAAGCATACTTAAATATATAAATATAATTATAAAAAATTATATTTTATTTATGTAAAATTAATCATATACGAAATTTTATATTTTTTTTTGAAAAATCATATTTGTTAATTTTTTTATATAATAAAAAATATAAAAATAATTATTTCAATATATTTTTATTTCTTTTATAAAATCTAAAAAATAGAAAATTAGTTTCCTGTTTTTCAATTAAAATAAAAAAATTAAAAAAACAAACATGTTTTAAACACAACTTTAAGTTTTCATTTCTCTATTTTTAAAATCCAATATTTTAATTTTTATATTTTATTTTTATCCAAAAATAATTTTTTAAAAATTTGAGAAAATTAAAATATAGGAATTAAATTATTTTTTTATAAATACTAATTTTAACATAATGTAATGATTAAGGAAATAATATTCATTTATTTAAGAGTATTTTCATTATTACAAAGATAATTAATAAAAATTAAATGAGAAAATTCATAATTTAATAAAGTCAAAATACATAGATTAAATTATTAAATTTTAAAAATAGAGTGATATATGACATTCTAATTTTATCAGATTATTTGAAAATTAATTTTACATCAATATTAATTATTCATACTAATAGTTTGAGATAAATTTGATATTAAAAACTATATTTATTTTTTATTAAAATAATTATGTATATCTTACATATATACTTTAAATTACAAGTTAACAAGTAAAAATTATTATCTATAATAATGCAACAATAAAAACAACATATGAATCATTTTCACCAGACAGTTTGAAAATAATTTTGCATAATAAATTCAAAAATTAGGAAATACATATTTTATTGGGACAAAATGGGAATAGAGCAAGGTGACTTCAAATCCATTTCAGCCTGCTAGTTTAAAAAAGGCAGGTATTTCCTTTGAGAAAAAAAAAATTACCATCTTAATCTAAACACATACAAAAGAACTTATGTACATTAACATATCCAGTCATCAAGTGGAGAATTATTGTAGAATTACTTTTGAGGCAGTTCTCAGGATGGCAGGTTAAATTGGCTTGCAACTTTTACTTTCCTGTTTGAACTTCCAAGAGTTTAAGCTGATGAGTAAGCTTCTTCCTGATGCATGCTAAGCCCTCCGCTTGTAGGACTGAAATGCATTCAAGCAAGAAAAAAAAGTGTTACAAAGAAAAAGAAAAGATTGTTTGAGAGTAAAAATAACCATTTGTGCTCTCTACATTGCATTATCTGGCTAGACTGCAAGCCTCATCGATAAAAAAAGGCCCCAGTTGGTAGCAGAACATAACATTGCAGTTGATTACAAGTTTATCTTCCTCATGTTAGCTATATAGAGTAGCATGAATTCTATTAACTAGTGATGTTTTGAACAATTATGCCAAATGAAGGGTTAATTTGTTCTTCAAAGTAACTTGCTTGAGTAGACAATATTGCATTCTATCATATAATTAACATCAACAGAACTCCTTCGCAGTGCCATAAGGGAATAATCTTTTTGTTTCTTTTTTTTTTTTAATTTATCCCAGTTAGAAATAACTAAACCATAAATGAAAGTCATTCTACCCTTGTGAAGCTGCAATATGCCTTTTTGTGAAGCATAATGAATGAAAATATACTTACAGTCCATTTAGTAGTTTGATAGTGTCGTAGAAAAACCACTGCAAAGTAACAACTGGTCCCACCAGTGTGATCCGAATAGAAAGACTCCTAGTGAAGAGATTAACTAGTCCAATATTCTTCATAGCCTAAAGGACATCATATTAAATTAATAAATTAGTCCCATAACTTTGCATACTTGATTGAGAACTCATGAAAATTTTTGATCTAGATGTGCACCTGAAGCATATTTTCAGCCTTTTTGTTATAAAGAGAGCTGACAATATTGTCAGCAGGATTAGAAATCACAGTGCCAACAGCTCCAGCTACATACCCTGCTAAGCACGTCACACCGAGCTGTTGAACCCGAGAACAATCTTCCTTTTTTCTTTGGATAATGTCTCGATATATCAAGTCCACTGAATGCTCAAATGTGGAGAACATTACCATGGAAACTGCCAATCACAGCATAAGGAGAAAAAGGATGTTAAGAAACGGAAACTGTTTTGAGTTGCATAAGCAAAAAGTGTCCCAATTTGCAAAGCAGAAGCAACTTCATCAAGATAATGATCAGAGTGAAGCTTCAATGGATGGCAAAAATTTTCAGTTGCTCAAGAGGGGGATTCTATTGATGGGCAGTCCTGATGTGCCTCAATGGATGGCAAAAATTTTCAACAATCATGAACCTCAAAACATGATTTTCACAACCATGGGAACTGGAATAATCATGCATCCATGGGACACAATATACAGGCATGGTATCTCGTAAAAGCAGCTGTTTGCACCCATACAGGTTATTTAATAGAAGCACAGTGCAAAAGAATCATACTTCTTTATTTTCATAATGCAATTGATCTAGCTTCTAATCAAGTTTTGGCACTCTTGACCTATATCAACTACATGAGAACAAACAACTTACACAGGTAAAACCAGAAGATTTCATGGTTATTCATTGATAGCATATGTAGCCAATGAGGCAAGCATATACAAACTCTTCGTTTTATTGTTTCACTAAGCAAATGATAAGGATTTAGCTGGCTAAGCATACAACACATGGAAAACCAAAAGAAAATAAAATCAGAATAAATGTATTTTGATCCAATGACTATTGAGGAATGATGTAATTGTATATAGAATATTAGCAAAATAACTATGAAAAATGAGAATTCTAAGTATGCAGAGAAACAGTAATTTTACACGGAAGATTGCGGCCCCAAAGTGGTAAAATGCCTCTGTAAAAGCTGCAGAAAATGATATAATAGTAAACATAATTGAACCAGGATAAAAAGGGAGATGATCAAGTTTGCAGGTAAATTACCCAGCAAAACCTTCAGCTTTATATAGTTTTGGAAACCCATCCATCAAGCCCTTGGCATATTTGGGTTGTGTTTGGACCTGGACTTTGATGGCTTCAAATGGGCAGAGAGCCAGGTCAGCAAATACTTGTGCAGATGCACTACTGAGAAAAAATATAAAAGTCCTGTTTTGATCTACTAAGGCATGAGAGTAAAGCCTCTTAAAATATTCATAAAGACCAAATTTGAAGCCGCCTTGAACACCATATCCAAACAACTTGCCAGACCACCCTCTCCAAAGGGAAGAAGGTCCTTGTTCTTTCCATAGAGTAGAAAATCCAGTCAAAATACTGTTATACTTGATTGGATTGACCTAGAGTAAAAAAGAAACAGAGATTTTATGAACAGCTGCAAAATTTGACCGAATTACTTACAAGGAAACAAGTATATGATGAACAATAATTATATGGAAATATCCGCTTCAAAAGATCTTCAGGAAAACAATTAATTCTGATCATTGTTAATTTAATGAATTGACAAAACCCATCACAGGTGAGGACTACTCAAGAGAGATATGAAATTAGATTAAACACTTTGTTTGTAGGGGTTTTTTAAAGTAAGGGAAAATTTTTCAAGATTTGAAAACCTTGAATCTGTGTTTAGAAGAGGGTGAAAATTTTTAAAATAAGGTTTTTGGAAGTTTTTCATAACCTCTAAAAACCTTCAATTTAAATCTAGCAAATTGGTGGGTTTACAAGATCTTCAACTTTCAACTTTCAAAAACCTTAAAAAAAAATCTTCAGATATTCTCAAATAATAAAAAATTATTAAGATTTAAAAATCATGAAAAACCTTCCCACTGTCCCTTAAAAACCTTACTTTCCTCTGTGTCTTTCCAAACAGAGAGCGTAAGAAGCTTATAGCTGGCTAATGCAAGGGAAATACACATCATAGATAAATTTAAACAAACAGAAATCTGGAAATGAACTAAGACATGCCGAGGTTACGAGTTCAAACTCGAGTAGGAACTCAAATATATATCTGAGTCCACTACATGGATCAAAATACTCTCCAGCACAGAACAAAAGTTTCAGGCAAATTAGAAACACAGTATCAGGCCAAGCAGCCATTAATCAATCTAACAACAAAAAGTGACAAAGAGAACCTGCATATTGACTTTCAAGACATCAAGAGGAGTAATAGCAAGGTGGGTAGCCCCTGCACTGAGCATTCCTCCGAGACTACATATGCCATAATAGCCAGGGGAAAATTCTTCCACAAAGCTCCTGCCTCGAACCTCTCTCATTTGATCTGCGTGATTAGATACTACTGTTTGTTTCTTCTGCGAGCCCTTTTATTAGAAAACCCGCATTTTCTTTAGTTAGTTGTTGATTCTTGGATCGAAGCTTTTGGGGAGACACGTTTCAATTAGGTTCTTTTGCTTTTGCTTTTGGGGTTTAAGCGACTTCTTCTTCTCTTGCTGGGAATGCTTCCACGTTTGCAGTTCCAAACTTATGGCTCAAAAATCTGGCCCTGCTCATTTCGGTCGTCAATGAAAAGTACCAATGCCTTTTAGCTGAAACTCACACCATACTTCTCGATTGGTGGACCAACCGTATACAGTTATTTATTTATGGGAGATTCTAAGTATTTTTGTTATTAATATTAATTTCCACATAATAAAAATTTATTAAAATATTTTTATTTTTATTTTTCATTAATAAAATAATTTTTTTATTCTTTTTTCTCTTAAAAATAGACAGAGATGAAAGAAAATATTTTTAAAATTTAATTTTATCTTCAAATAAAATATCTTATTTAATCTCTAAATATTATTATTATTATCAAGCCAATCTCTATATTTTTAAAAAATTATTAAAATATTCTTAATTTTTTTAAATTTATTAAAACTTTTTATCTTTTTTCAGATCTATTAAAATATACTTATCTTTTATCCCATCAATGAAATAATCTCTCTTGAAACTATTTCCCTTCAAAAAGTAAGAAGAAGAAAAAGGAAAAGAAGAAGAAAAATAAAGAAAAAAAATCGTTTCCTTCTCATTCTTGAAAAAAAGAAAAAGAAAAAACGAAGAAAAAGAAAAAGAAGAGGAAGAATTGAAGAAGAAAAAGGAGGAGGAGGAGGAGGAGAAGAGGGAGGGTAATTTGGTATTTTGCTATATTTTTAATTGCAGAAATAAATGGAATGACTATTTCATTGACGAAGAGAAAATATAAGAACGTTTTAATAGATTTCTGAAAATGCGTTGATTTATTAATAATGTCAATACTGAGAGACTAATTTATAAATTTTTCTTTATTTATTTTAACAAAAAATTATAATTCCTCATTTTAATCATCATTAGTTTTCTTTGAAAGCAAAACTACTTATTATATTAATAAAATTCTATCAAACAAAGAGGGATATCATCCCAAACAAAGAGGGATATCATCCCAAACAAAGATATCATTCCAAACAGAGATATGATTATACCTAATAAATTATGTAATCAAAGTATAAGTAGCTAAAGTAGCATTAAAAATTTACCATCATTCAAAATCAAATCCCTGCATAAGATAATTTGACAAAAATGCTTCTTAAGTGTCTATCCAAACCCCTGTATAAGATAATTTAGCAAAGATTATCTTTTTTCTTTCTCATCTCTCGATCATAAATCATTAAAATCTCCCGAACAAAGCTATAGAAGAGAGTTTCTACGAGATAAAGCTCGAATAAGGTTTCAAGACTGACGTCGTCGTTGCGATTCTGGAAACTCATAATAACTAGTAAACCTCCATTGAATATTACCTTCCGAATCAATAAAATTTAAAGAAAAGTCAACCACAAAAACAGACACATAACTCTTCCACATTAACGAAAGTTATCCTCCTAATCCTTGTCTATTAACTGAGAAACAATTATCAAAATGTAAAAAATTATGAAAAAATTTCATACGAGAACTAAGAGTTTTTGTTTCCAACAAAAATAAAATGTCCGGCTTGTAACTAGTAACCAACTCCTTCAATACATTAACTGTCCGAGGAACTCCTTCAATACATTAACTGTCCGAGGATTGCTGTAACGACCCGGAAATCTGGATCCTATGATGATTATGTATATGAATAGTGCATGCACAGGTTGAGTTTGGTGATTGAATGAAAAGAAAAGTTCAAAATTTTTATGTATGTGTTGATCATGTATGGGATTAAACAGGTTAACAGGATGAATGTTTGGCTTGCTATGGGTCTCAGCGGCCTTAAGCCGATCTGGATCCTAGCGCCGGTAGCGGTCCGAATTTCCAGGTCGTTACAATTGCTGAGTCGATCGTTGTTTTCGTACTATCCCGACCTTTGACGGGATGAGCCGCTTCACTATTACCTATCAAATTAACATTCGTAGGGGTGTTGTTAGAGGTACCATATTGAGAGAAAGAAAAACTTGTAACAACATTAATATGGAGAGGATTTTCATTATCTTGTATCTCCTTTCAAACAAACAGAAATCAATTGTACAACCAAGACACCCATTCCCTATATTTTCAAAGTCAACATTATTAAAAAACCGAAACAGATATCTTTTTGCTTCTAATTCCATAATAGATACCCCTCTTGTAATACCCGGCTAGATTCCGGCATCGGAATCCCTACCTTCCGGCGGAATCTCCGTTGGAATCGATAGTTCTGAAGATGCCAGAGGCTTCTAGAGGGGTAAAATGTGTTTTCTAAAATGTTTTTACTGATTTTATGGTTTTAAATGGAAAAGAATTGAGTTTTGAAAAGAAAAGACCAACGAGGCGTTTGCCAGGTTCGGCCGTCGAAAGTGAAGTTCGGCCGCCGAACATGGAAAGATTTCGGGAGCGCTTTTGGCCTCCGAAAGTCTTGTTTGAACGAGCCAAGGTTTGGCCGCCGAAGCTCAAGTTCGGCCGCCGAACATGCATGAGTTTAGGGGGCACGTTAGGCTACCGAAGGTCTTCGACCAGGCCACCTATAAAGAGCCCTCAGATCGGAAATGGGTGAGTTTTCTCCCCATTCTCGAGCTTAGGTGAGTTTTTGTCCTCCCTTGGCCGTTTTCATATTTTTCTTCATTTCCTTCATGTCTTTATGAGTTTCATGGTTGTTTTGAAGAGTTTTCAAGCTTAGATCTAAGTTTTGGGAGCTTGGAGACCCAAGGAGTAGTTTCCTCCCATCTCCGAGTTAGGGATCGCACCACCCCTCGATCTTCAAGAGGTAAGTGTAGATCCTTGCTTTCCTTGTGTTTTAATGAAGTTTTAAGTAAGTTTATTGGAGTTTTAATGGGTAGATATGCATGTTTAGGTTTATGTGGATTTTATGCCCAATGTATGCTTATGCCTGTTTAAGTATGTTTATGTGATGTAAGGTTGAGGGTTTATGTTACCCTTTATACAAATGTGTGTTTATGTATAATGAATGTATTGTTGTTGGGGTTTAGGATAGTTTGAGACCCCTATTGTAACGACCCGAAAATCGGACCGCTACCGGCGCTAGGATCCGGGTCGACTTAAGGCCGCCGGGACCCGTAGCAAGCCTGACATAACCTGTAAACCTGTATAATCCCATACATGATCAACAACATGCATAAAAATTTTAAACTTTTCTTTCATCATCCAACTCAACCTGAACATACATGCATAACCATAATCATGACCCCTCTGTGGGATCTCAACAATGCCCCAATGGGCAAAAACATCATGAGATGAGTTGGCTTCCATAAACATCTGTATCATCAAATAACTAAGATCATGCATCAAAAAGGGATTACAATACACATAGGGTCAAGCACATCTATAACCTCAATATACCTCATTACACAACATACTGTAATCTCTTACATTACATTATAGTACAACTGTCATGTCCACAATCTAACTATTACATCAACATACTTCAAGAACTCTGGCTAACCTTCTGGTCTACCCTGTACCTGCACATCTGGGGTTAGGGGAGAGGGGTGAGCTACAAAGCCCAGTGAGCAGAATAGTGGAAACAATATATTAAAATTTCATGCTTTCATGGAATGCAACACATCACAACTAATCACATCTCGGATGGTATTGTCACCTATAGTCCTCCACATAGTCCAACTGTGCCGGGACGTAGAATGGGTACAACCGGTCTTTCTCTTAACATAACATATCATATCATACAGTCCAACTGTGCCAGGGACGTAGAATGGGTACAACCTGGACTTCCTCTTACATCGTGCCAGGGACGTAGAATGGGTACAACCTGGACTTCCATACCATATCATGCCATAACATCAATCATGTCATATGAGGACTAAAGGATCATCCAATAACCAATCCACATCAACATCAACATCATAAATGCAGTGCAACATATTCGTGAATACTAATGCAACAACCTATTATATCTCAAGGCATTCATGATGCATGGGTCATGCTCAAATTCATATTTCATTTATTTTAAAACTTAAGGTTTATTCCACTCACCTCTGGCTAGCTCTGACAAACTCTGTAGCAGCTGGCTCACTGCTGGAGTCCTCGGTTCCTCGGGTCCGAACCTACACAGGTGGACTCCAATGAGGGACCAAATATACATAAACATAACTCTAATATACTCCCCAAAAACCCCCTAAAACATCATAAAATAACTACATAAAAACATGCAAGAAATGGCTGAACAGGGCACTTTCGGCGGCACCTTCGGCGGCCGAAAGTCCTGGACAGATCCGAAAGTCAGGCACTTTCGGCGGCACCTTCGGCGGCCGAAAGTCCCAGACAGAGACGAAAGTCTCCTTTTCGGGGGCAACTTCGGCAGCCGAATGCTGCCTCCACAAAGGGGGTTCGGCGGCCGAAACTCCCTTCGGCGGCCGAACCTGGTTTCTGCCAGAAGGGCAGAAACTTGGTTCACATGAACCCCTTGCCTCCCAAAACTTCAAATCAAGCATATATCTCAACCAAATCATGCATACAAGTTCCTAGGGGCCTCAAAACATCAAATACCCCAACTACAACACTTCAAACATACTCAAGCAAGCCACATTGTTCAAAAAATCACATAAAACCTAACATTTGCTTAAAAACTCATACAACCCTATACATGCCATTCTACTCCATAAAATCACTTAAAACTTATTTAAAACATGCATTGAGCTTAAGATCGGCTCTTACCTCTTGAAGATCGAGAGAGAGACGACCTAAACTTGGAGATCCAAGAAAAAGAGCTCCTGAGTTCCCAAAGCTCCAAAACTCGTTTCAAAAGTTCAAAACCTTCAATGCAAGCTTAAAACTCAAGAAAAATGGTGGGGATTTGAAGGAAGAACACTAGATTTGGAAGAGGGAGGTCGGAAGCTAGCTGTGGCCGAAAATGGGAGAAAGCTCGCCCATTTCGGCTAAGTGACCCTTTTATAGGTGGCTGGCCAGGCCACGTTCGGGGGCCGAACTTGCCTCCGCATGCATGCCATGTTCGGCGGCCGAACTCGACTTTCGGCGGCCGAACCTGAACTTCCCTCATTCATGCTTTCGGGGGCCTAACGTGCCTCCAAAACGCATGCATGTTCGGCGGCCGAACTTGACTTTCGGCGGCCGAACCTGGGTTTTCCTCCAAAGACTTTTCATGTAAAACCCATTAAATTTTCATACTTAAAACCATGAAATACTTTAAAACATTTTATAAAAACATGTTTCTACCCCACTAGAGGCTGCCGACATCCGAGATTCCACCGGACGGTAGGAATTCCGATACCGGAGTCTAGCCGGGTATTACACCTATGTGCTTGGTTGCATGTTGTAGAATAGTTAATGCATGTTTTGGAAGGTTTGGAGGCTGTTGTGCATGTGAAAGCTGAGTTCTGCCCTTCTGAGAAGAACTCAGGTTCGGCCGCCGAACCTGCCTGTGGTAGCTTATTTTGGCTGCCGAACCCTACCCCCGAAAGTTAGACTTTCGGGTCTGGAAGGGAGTTTCGGCCGCCAAAGGTGCCGCCGAACATGCATGAGTTTCGTCTCTGGGAAGAGACTTCGGCCGCCGAACCTGCATGGCTTTCGTCTCTGGAAGGGACCTTCGGCCGCCGAAAGTGCCGCCGAAAGTGCCCTGTCCAGCCTTTTCATGGTTATCTTCTATGCATGTTTAAGTGATGTTTTGAGGGGTTTTTGGGTAGTTGTTTATGAGTTGTTTGGAGTGTGTTTGGCACCTCATTCGAGTCCACCTGTGTAGGATTGGACCCGAGGGACCGAGGAGGCCATCAGTGTTAGTAGTTGCAGAGTCAGTCCAGCATCTGCCAGAGGTGAGTAGAACTAAACTTAATCTTTTATTTTATGAAATCAAACGCCTAAAGCATGTTCATGCATCATATTTATATGTAATAGGTTGATTGCACTAGTTACACGAATATGACGCATTGCATTATTTACTGTTGATGTGGATGGACCAAGGCGACCCCAATAGCCCTAGCTATGTTATGTTAATGAAGTCCTGAGGAGCCCCTTGAGGGCCGGGCATAATGAAGTCCTGAGAAGCTCGAAGGGCCGGGCATAATGAAGTCCTGAGGAGCCCGAAGGGCCGGGCACCATGTTATGTTACAGTCAGAGGGAGTTTTGGTGGTCATGTCCAATCCGTGATGTGAATTGTTTATGCTGTGGCGCATTTCATAAAAGCATGTAATTAATGAACTGTTTTCTTTGTTTCTACTCACTGGGCTTTTTAGCTCACCTCTCTCCTCTAACCCCAGTTTTGCAGGTCAGAGGTAGTCCAGGAAGACGTCAAGGGTAATGTCATGCTTTTGTAATAGTAATAAATTAGCGTTTTAGTGTGGACATGTAATGTAAATTGATATAACATATTGTAAGATAATGTGATGTAATGTAACATAAAGTAGAGTTATGTTTATGTATTAGTATTGTGCTTGGCCCTCTGGGTGAGCAGTATTCGGTTCAAACCGAAAAAACCGACCGAACCGAACCGATTTGAAAAATTGGTTCGGTTTTTTATACATTTCGGTTCGGTTCAGTTTTTAATTTTAGAAATTTCGGTTATTTCGGTTCGGTTCGGTTTTGATCAGAAAAAATCGAAAAAACCGAACCGAACCGATTAGTGATAATAATATATTTTTTCAATAATATAGAGAAATTAAATCATATAAAGAGTAAAATATTTTAATTAAATTTTAAAATATTAAAAATAAAGTGTAAAAAATAAAAAAATTATTAAAAATCGAAACCGATCAAACCGAACCGAATCAGACCAGTTCGGTTCGATTCGGTTTCTGACCAAAATCGATTCGGTTCGGTTTTTATAAACACTAAAATTTCGGTTTTCGGTTTTTTCGGTTCGGTTCGGTTTTAAACCGAACCGACCGAATGCTCACCCCTACTTGGCCCTAAGACTTGGTTAGTCCCTTCTTAGTACATGATGTATGTTATATCAGATGTTAAGTTGTGTGTGAACTAAACTGGTGGTATGTGTTGTTTACCACGTTAGAGTTTGATGAGGACCCTAGTGGAGGTCCTATGCTTATGGTTTTTAATGCATGCACAAGTTAGTTTTGGTTTTAGTTCTTTGGATGTGACTCCGGCTTGATGTATGTTATGTTGACCCAGCTAGAGTTTTGATGAGGGCTCTTGTAGGGGGTTCTTTATGTTTCAGTTATGTCGCATACAGGTCAAGCTCGGTATTTATATCAGATGTTACAGTTTTATGTTAAAGTTTTGATCATGTATGGGATTTGACCAGGTGATAGGAGGTATGTTTGGCTTGCTACGGGTCCCGGCGGTCTTAAGCCAATTTGGATCCTAGCGCCGGTGGCGGTTCGGGCCGTTACAGAGGGGTATCAGTTTCCGGGTTGTTGCACCTCTAAAAAATACCATAAATCTACTAAAAAGGTCTACATATTCTGAAAATTGATTGAATTGTATGTGAGAAACGTCCTCATCATATAGGAATTATAAGTGACGATCAGAATATTTCTGGAATTCTTAATATCTTAATATGGACAATAATATCTTTTTATTTATCGATAGTCAATTGATACAGATCGTTTTCCATGAGTGAAGAGAACGAAGAAGATAAGTTTAAAGAAGTGAAAAATGCGAGAGTATCGAGTCACAAAAAGACGATAGTATCAACATTAGTTTGACCTATTTATTTATTTATTAATTAATATATTTACATAATTATATAAAATATATATTTTTTTAATTTTATAATATCTAAACAATAATATTATTTATTGTTATATAAATCTTCAAAATATTTAAATTTATTTTGTATTTATTAATATTCGTAAATTGTTATAAATTTATTAAATATAAATTTTTTGATAAAGTAAGAATTAAAAATTTCATTTTACTTTTGAGGGTAATTTAAAAAATGCAATGCAATGAATTTTAAGTATAAAATTATTACTAAATAAGGATTATATACTATTTTAAATTATATCATAATTCATTTAATTAAATGAGTTCTATTTAAAATTTAATTAAATTTTATATGATTTAGAGTAGAATTGAAGCTATGTAAATCAGAAAAATATTTTTAGGATTGAGATTATGGAATTCAAAATTGGATCGTTATTATATTGGACGTATTAAATCAAGAAGGTAATTTAAATATAAAGAATGAAATTTTTACAAAAAGTTAAAATTTAAAAAATTAAATTATTATAAGATTTTAAATTATTTCTTATTAATTTGTCAAACTCGAAAGGGGTTATATTATAAATTACTCAAAAAAGAATTAGGATCGATAATAAATAACGTACAAGTTAGTAAAATATATTAGTAAAAGCTTAGCATACTAATTATATATTAAGAAAATAGATAAAATAAATGAAAGTTATCTTTGATTTTCCTTTTCAGCTCAAAAGATAATAATTTACTACTTAAAAATCAGTTTCAAGGGAAAATGAAAAGAGATAATGATGCTTTCTTGGAAAAGTTATTCCAATTTTAGCTCTCTGCTCAGTATAATCAAGATGCTGGTTCCCATACTTTTTCACTTTTCTTTACATTATCACTTTTCTTTACAAGGTTCTGGGAATTTTCTTGGCGAAAATATTCCACCCAAATAGTTCCATTTGCAGAATCTGAAGGCCCTTGATCTGAGCAACAATGATTTTGTGGGTTCAAACCAGGAGGTAGTTAACCCTCAATCAGGTTTTGACATTTCATCGAACAGTTTAAGGGTTGTGTTGATCCAACATGTTGCAAAACCTCACCCCAAAATTTTGCTAGTAGACCCCGGAAGATGCTCTTCTCTGCAGCTTCTATTTCTTAATGGCAATCATCTCTGGAGGAAGTTTCCTGACAGTCTCTTGCAACTGCAATATAACTGTAAAAGAATAAAAGTAAATTATATATACAATTGAATAGTGAAAATTTATATGATTTATTTTGATTTTTTTAAATTAATAATTATATAAATCCACTATTATTAATTTATTCAATTTTATATAAATTATAAAAATAAAGTTCAATCATAAGATTTTGAATAGATTGATAAAATTAAAAAATTCAAGTAGCTAATTTCTCAGTTTCTTGACCCGTTTAATAAGATTATGATTTGTTTAAAATCATAGAAATTTTATTAAGATTTTAATTTTTATGTTTTAAAATATAATAAGTGAGATTGTGCTGTTTAATTTCTAAATTTTTTATTTTATAAAAATGAAATTAAATATGTGGAAATTTACTTCATTTCTTTTATGATTTATTATTATAAACCGACCATCTTGTGGAAGCCGAACATAAATATGCATCCCATAGCTCAAACGACAACGTTTTCTTCTTTATCTCCTTCCAGTTCTTCAAACATCATCAAAACGACAGCGAGCATCCTGCTCTCTCCTCTCAAGCCTCACCATTTCAGAGTCGCAGCCCTATTTCCGAGTCCAGCCCTCGGCAACACTCCACGGTGGATTTCAAAACGCCACACATATATTCCTCCTCCTCCTCCTCTCCTCCTGGTCTACAGAGCAGAAACTACCACCACTAATTATGAGTGTCGAGTCACCAAACATTGCAACAAGAATCAAGAGCTAAAAGGCAATACCTCTCTCGCTCGCTATAAATACCTCACGACTACCGTAACAGGTTCCATAGCTTTTTTTTCTTCTCCTATAAATATAAGCTGCTCTGATTTCTCATTGTGGAATTTGATAATCACTTTCAGTTTCTTATAGTTCAAGTTAGATTTCTAATTGGGAAATTTGATAATGACTGTGTTCAATTTTCAATTTTCAATTTTCAAGTATACACTGCACCTTTTGGTTTGATTTTTACAGCGTAGATGACATGTTATAGCATAGGGCTTCTCTGGGGTGATGATTTTTGTATATCTTGAGATGAAAATTTATCTATCATTTGTTCTTTGCTACTGTTTACTTCACAGTTAGATGAGCGGTGGCAGGCCAAGGGCCCTCGGTGGCGGGGTTCAGCAATTGCTGGACTATTTGAAGAGAATGCAGGATGAGAATCCTGCTTTCTTTTATGCCATTCAGAGTGACACTGATAACTCTGCTGGAAATATATTCTGGGCGGATGCAACCTCTAAGATGAACTATAATTACTTTGGAGACACTGTTGTATTTGACACTGCATACCGGACAAACCGGTATAGGGTACCATTTGCGGCTTTCACTGGAGTAAATCATCATGGCCAACCCGTATTGTTTGGCTGTGCTCTATTTCTCAATGAATCTGAGTCCTCTTTTATTTGGCTATTTCAAACTTGGCTTCATGCAGTGTCTGGTCAACACCCAGTCTCTATCACCACAGATCCTGACCGGCTCATACAGGTGGCTGTTGCACAAGTTCTTCCTGAAACTCGCCATCGATACAGTAAGCAAGGTATATTTAGAGAAACCCAAGAGAAAATGGCTCAAATATACCAATCACATCCTACATTTGAAATTGAATTTAAGAAGTGCATCGATGAGACTGAGACAATTGATGAGTTTGAATCATCTTGGGAATCACTTCTTAAAAGATACTATGTCATGGACAATGAATGGCTCCAGTCTATGTACAACGTTAGGCAGCAGTGGGTCCCAGTTTATATGCGAAATACCTTTTTTGGGGAGGTTTCTGTGACTGATGGTGGTCAAGATTTAAATTCATTCTTTGAAGGTTTTGTGAATGCATCAACCACCATTCAGATGTTTATCAAACAGTATGAAAAAGCTGTGGCAAGCTGGCATGAAAAGGAGTTAAAGGCAGATTATGAAACCACTAACACCATGCCAGTTCTCAAGACACCTTCTCCTATGGAAAAACAAGCTGCCAACCTCTATACTAGAAAAATCTTCATGAAATTCCAGGAAGAACTGGTTGAGACTCTTGCTAATCCTGCCACCAAGATTGATGACTTGGGAACCATCACCATATATCGTGTGGCCAAATTTGGGGAAGAACACAAGGCACATACTGTTAGTTTCAATTCTTTTGAGATGAAAGCTAGCTGTAGCTGCCAAATGTTTGAACATACAGGAATAATTTGTCGCCACATATTAGCAGTTTTCAGAGCAAAAAATGTTCTTACACTTCCTTCTCAATATGTATTGAAGCGATGGACAAGAAATGCCAAGAGTGGAGCTTTGTTGGAAGAACGTGCTTCTGATTTGCCAAACAATTCTCGAGAATCTTTAAATGTTAGGTATAACAATTTGCGACAGGAAGCAATCAAATATGTTGAAGAAGGGGCAAAATCTATTCATATATATAATGTGGCAATGGATGCTCTACAAGAGGCTGCTAAGAAGGTTGCTGCTGCAAAGAATAGAAGTGCTGCTGACATAGAGGGTGGAGCTCTGACCAATGGAAACAGTCAAGTGCTGCATGTAGTTGATGAAAATAGACCAGCAACATATCAATCTGCGGTCAGTTTCTCCTGCATTCTGTCTTGGTGGTTCTCACTTGGTTATAGTGTTTCACTTATTTCTCAAACTTTTGGTGCAAGTTATACTACTAAATAAATTAATAATTCGTAAAAGTCTATTTCATTCTCTGAAAATTTAGATAAGGCAGCAATTCTATCCATTGAAATTTGGAAGTGTGCTAGATCTAGTATTTTCCAAGTGATAATGCTTTTCCCCCTGAATGTAGCTTACTGGTTTATATTGACTTTCCTGTAGTGTAACTTAGAAAATTATTTTTCCGCATTGTAAAAAGCGGATGCTGGTTCTATATTTTTAAGTACTGTATTGCAGCTAAGGATGCACAAAATTATCAAACAAATCAAACCATGTCAATTCATACCATGGTCAGTGCTAAGGCTGCTGTTCCCTTATGCACCTATATGTGCACCTTGTTCCAGGCGCAAGGTTCCACAAAGGCACATCTTATTTATTTCCACCTTCGGCAAGCACTTCCATTAGCAAAAGACATTATCACTATTCTCTGAATCTGCTATTCTACTACAATCTGGTATTGACACACTAAGAAGTTGTCAAAAATTAGGGTTGCCGGCTTGCTGGTGATAAAAAGTTGTTGGAATCTCATCAAACCACCACACTCAAGATCTCAGACTGTCCATATTTTCATTTTAAAATACGCATGCTCATTTATAGAAACAACCTCTGCAAAGTAGGGGGTAAAGCTGCATAGATCAATCCTTCATAAAGCCCACAAGTGTGGGATGTTTCATGCACTGAGTCACCCTTTTAATAATCATGTTCCTTTAATCCTTCTTCTCATAACTTGTTTTGAATCTTCTTTCACTACCTCTCTCATCTTTACTAATTATTAGGCTCTTTTGTTTCCAGTTTATTTGAATTTGTCCTCTTTTGAAATATCTATGATTAATTGATTTCAATTTATTTATTTATTTTTTTTGAGTCTCACCTCAGTCAGGATTGCACACCTAGGCCCCGAGACCTCTTAATGCTTTGCCCCTAAGCCTTGCGCCTTTAGAAACTATTACCATGGTTTCACTGTACTTGGCAACTTTTGGTCTAAAATATTTCTTTGCTCTGTGGCAATGCAACCCTTCTGATTAAAAACCATGAATAAGGTAATTCAGGCTTTTTTTGGAAGTACCAGAAAAAGTATCTCCTTTAAAATGCAGCAATGATGTTGAAACAAAGCCATTGCTGTCATGGGGGATACTTTTCTGTCATGTCTTTAGTTTTGAATGGAAGATTCTATCTTATTTCTATTTTAATTTATCATTCTTGCTCTTATATCAGGAGGAAAAGGAGAAGAAGATTCGTGAGTTGACTGCTGAGTTGGAGAGTACGAATCAACGGTGTGAAGTATATAGGGCAAACTTGCTAGCAGTTTTGAGAGATATGGAAGAACAGAAGTTGAAGCTATCAGTGAAAGTTCAAAATGCAAGGCTTAGTCTGAAAGAATGAATATTTGTTTATAGGGATAAATTATGTGATTCGCTAGCTTGTTCAGGGGGATAGCAAATCTTGAGAATATTACTGTGACCACAGTGGAAGTGCCCTGCCATGCATGAACGAAAGTTTAGGATGTCGAGGAGACATGCTGTAGTTTAAACTGTATCATATTTTCAGAATGTGGTGTGAGTTTGTTGGATGACACAAGGAGGGGGATAGGGATGGAGCTTTTGGGTGACTATGATTTACCTTGTCTTGCAGTGGTAAATCAAATGATAACAGTGCAAACGTAGGAAGCTGGGTTATAATCCGGTGGAATTATATCCTTTTTGTGTCGGAAACATGTTTACATTTTCAAAAAAAATGATCAATGATTTCTGGTTTCTAGTTTTGAGAGTTCTAACTACCTATCACCGGAGGCTGTGTCCCGCAAGTTTTCATTTACTTCTTAAATCATGGGCTTGTGCTTTATCGTTCCTGTCCCGTAAGCTCATCGTTAAGGAGGGATCTGATCTGTAAGAGCCACTCATAATCCAATCTCTTCATACTATGTAATTATTTTAGTTTTATTTATTCAAAATACTATTTTGTGCCCTCGGTTTCTGTTTAGGGCCTGTATGGCTATTGCATCATTTTCTCATTTGACACCAAGCATAATCAACTGCTGCTGGTACCAGACTTCCACCCACCAACCCCAGAATCAGATACCAGCTTTATCATGCCCAAGTACTTGCAGAATATTGAAAATTTCTTCAAATACCTAACCGTAATTAATTTTTGAGGCTATAATCAACCCGTCCAACCGTTATGAGAAATCAACATAAAGATGTCGAGGTGTGGTAGTACGAGAGGAAATGCGTCCTGCAATGCATTAAGAAGTTTGAAGAAAAAATTTTACAGACGGGTTCTAGACAGAAGGTTATCCATTTCAAAATATTCATTTAAAGATGGAAAGTACACTGTACAAGAGGTCCATTGAAATATTTCACAAAATCTGAGCTAACCAAAAAGTCAATAAGTTTAGAGAATGGTTAAGCACATTGATTTGAAAATTAACTTGGGATATAGAAGGAGGGGAATTACAAAAGAAACCACATTGCACTTCAGATACTGTCTTTCATGCTAATCTTTATGTTTTGCACTTTAATTGACAACTGTAGTTTATGGTCCTCAATGTCTTTCAAGACTGAAAGTAGGTTAGCTCGGTAAACTTCACACTTTCGATTTGCATACTCCAGTTCATTGGCAAGTTCTTGGACCTTCTTGTCCATATCATCCTGCAACGTTATAAATGAAAACACAAAGTTAAATATGCCTCAGCTTCAGATACAAGTAATCATACGCCACATTGTAAAAATAGACGTTAGGGACATACAAATGCAGTGACTAACATCTATTAAACCTCTTTTTTTTTGGGATAAAAAGGGAAATCACACCAGTTCGCAACGAAATAATACATATACCCAATATATGAAAGAACAGAAATCTGACGAAACATTGTCATCACTATCAAAAGAGCAGTAGCAGTCTAGAATAAATTTCTGCTGGGAGAAAAGCCAAGCAGAAAACCAACCAAACATCAATTCTGAAAGTTCAGAAGTATCAACTCTTTGCTGCTCCAGGGGAATTAAATAAAGGGTAGCTTGGAGATTATCAGAGTAGCAAACCATATATATTTGACAAGTTAACGGAAGATTTTGGAAACTGAACACATTACAGACAAGAAAACTTGGTTCTTCCTTGACTTCTATAATATTAATTGTAACTCACTTTAGTTTGAGAGTCCAAAAAAGCCCCTTATAGAAACAAAAAGTCATTTTAGATGCTAAAGTTGTATTGTTATTCTAGTGCTCTCATGACTAAAACATATCAAATTTAATTTTTAATACTACCTAACTAATATATTTAAGAATTTTTTCCTCAACAGCAGCATCTTAAACCAGCTGAACAGACCCTAGAACCAACTTATGAATTCTTAATTTTGTCATAACTAATTCACTGTTGAGTTGATAATTAATGGGCTAAATACCTGCCTGTCAAACATAAGTTCTCGATTTTGAACGATTGCTGTTTCAAATACATTTCCAGTGATCAACTATCCACCTAAGAAACCACCCTCCCTCCTGGCCCAACCCACCCACCCACCCCACCACAAAAAAAAAAAAAAAGGAAAAGAAAAAATTACCAACTCACCAACAACTCTGCTGACTATGAAACAAGAAAACACTCGCATCAGAATTGGTCTCCGATGTGAACGCCAAGCACTTGGAGTATTTATGAAATCTCTCTGTAGCACACTGGGTAGGCAGCAAGTTTATTAAAGAACAAGTATTATTATACAGGTATGTATTTTGCACTTAAGTAGCGTAGCTATGGCACTGCCAATAAACCAGTCTTATAGAGGAAATAGGAACAAGCTAGAAATTACTAGGATGGAAAAAAAGATTAATAATGAATACTACAAATTGAGAAAAGCAAACATGGGAAAATGAAAAATATCCAATGAAAACTGAAAATTCCTTAAAAGGGAACATTGAAAGATGTTGGGATATCTGAACTCAACTAAGCCTTAATCTCAAACCAGCAGTGCTGGCATGGCTCAATGGATTCCCCCCACCCCCAACCACCACCACCCAATTCAACCTAGCTTTCAGCTACATCTTCAGAAAAATCTAGAGCCTCCACCAGTTCACTACTTCTCCCCATGTCATCTTTTGCCTTAGGATAAGATTCAAAATGGGGGAATCGAACTCCATGCAAAAATATTCCCTAATTATTTTGGAAGTGTAAACCCAATGTCTGATAAGATGATTCTGAGGATAACCGACGTCTTAGCAATCAAAATAATTCAGAATAGTGAAAAAACTCTTGAAGTTGAAAACAAACTCAACCACCAGTTACTAAGTACTGTCCTTTGCTTTATTGTCTCATCAAGACAACAAGGGAATTATACAGAAGAACAATTATTTAGTAACAAGTAACAGACAAGCAAAGAGAAAGTATATCTAAATTGCAGGTCTGAATACACATTAAAGCAAAGGACAGTAATAAATGAAACTTAATTCTCATAGTATAACCATAAGGAGATTAATGAAGCTAGGAATCGTAATGAATAGATAAATAAATCAGGTTTTAACCTCTGATAAGTGTTGAATGGAGCTCCCTAGATGATTGCTACTGCTGTAATTCGCCCTACTTCCATTACTTGCCAACTCCCCTCTACCACGACCATTCACCGTAGAACCTCTCCGCTCATTCTTTGTTGCAAGTGCGACCCTTTTTGCAGCCTCTTGCAGAGCAGTTACTGCCGCATTGTAAGTGTCTAGGGACTTACAACCTTCATCTACAAATTTGAAGGCCTCATGGCGTAGGGTATTATATCGAACTGTGTGAGATTCCAGATAATTGGTATATACATCAGCAGAACGTTCTTCCAATATAACACTACTCCTGGCGTTCCTTGTCCATCTTTTCAAAATATAATGAGATGGGAGAGTAAGCACATTTGTCACTCTAAAGACTGCCAAAACATGTCTGCAAAGAAGACCTGAGAACTCAAACATCTGGCAACTACAAGTTGCCTTCATCTCCAAAACATTGAATTTAACATAATACGCTTTATGATCTTCCCCAAACTTTGCAACTTGGTATGTAATGTTTTCCCCATCATCTTCTGCTTTAGATGCCATGAAAGTTAATGTCCCAACTAGCTCCTCTTGAAATCTCATAAATAATTTTCTAGTGTATAACTCAGATGCTTGTTTCTCCATGGGAGATGGGGTCTTCAAAACTGGTGAAGTATTCATTGTATCATAATCTGCTTTCACCTCTTTCTCATTTCGAGACTCTAGAGATTTTTCATACAGCTTAAAGAACTGGTTCAAATTGGTTGAAGCATTGACATAACCATCAAAGTATGAGTTCATGCTATCACTTCGCTGAGTTATGGACATCTCTGCAAAAAATGTGTCCCGCAAATATACTGGGACCCACTGCCTGCGAGCAGAATATATTGTTTGAAGCCATTCATGATCCTGGAGATCATACCTATCAAGAAGTGACAACCAGCAAGATTCAAATTCTTCAATTGACTCTGTCAAATTAACACATTTATGAAATTCAGCCTCAAAGTTTGGGTGTTTTAGAAACACATGTGACAACTTCTCCTGGCATTTCTTGAAGATATGCCATTTGCAAAATCGATGGCGAGTGTCTGGGAAAACCTGCATGATGGCTGATCTTATCACTGCATCATGATCAGTGGTAATTGACACTGGATGGCGGCCAGACATTGCCATAAGCCATGTATTGAACAGCCAGACAAAGGAGGCTTCAGTTTCATTTATTAGGAAAGCACAACCAAACAAAACAGGCTGTCCATGATGATTGACCCCTGTGAATGGAGCAAAAGGCAATCTATACCTGTTGGATCTGTAGGTTGTGTCAAAGGTAACAGTGTCACCAAAATAAGTATAGTTTGTCCTGGCTTTTGGATCAGCCCAGAATACATTACCAGTATACTGTTCTTCATCCCCTTGCACAGCATAGAAGAAATTGGGATTGTCATTATGCATCTGCCTCAAATAGTCCAAAAGGAGCTGGATATCTCCTTCTAAGCTCCTCTGGCGATTATTTCTCATGTAATTCCGACAATCAACCTCTGTAAATCCAACTTTACTAATTCCACCATACTCCTTTATCAAAGCAGACATAATCCTACGAGGGCCCATACCAGCAGCCTGCAATGTGTCAATCAAGGTTTTGGCAGGACCAGATATTTGTCTATGAGAACGGAGGCAGTGCACCTGATCAGGCGGGACCAACTCATGGTTGTGTTCTCTAACAAACCCAGACACAACCCATTTCCCAGAATCCTGCATCTTCACAGACAAAGATGCTTTGCATCCAACTCTAGTAATGGTGCGGGGGCGCTTAATCTCTCTATCTTTAGTGCGCTTCTCATTCAAATTCCTAAACCCTTCTTTGGCACACACAAACTGCCTTTGTATAATAGCTCCATCACGCCTAGAGCGTCGGGATGAGCTGACACGGGTACTAAAACCCACACGCCTAGCATATGAATTGTAGAAGGCCTTTGCAGCCTCTTCAGACTCAAATTCCATGCCTTCATAAGGTTCAAGGTCCAATAAGTCACCCTCAGGAAGGAAAATTTCACCACTACCAGCGCCGGTAAAAGAAACAGTGGTAGGCGTATCAGGCATGTCTTCATCATCAACAGGGTGCTCAATGTCCACTGCATCATCATCAACACCTCCACTTGCTCCTCCTAAGCCTATATCAAATTCAAGCACTTCGTTTTCCATTCCTACCCTATCTATCCAATGAATTCAACTCCAAATCTACGTTACAATGCGAATTCTAGAGCAAAACAGCATAATCTCATAAGTAACCACAGTAAATAAGCTGAAGGGAATAACTAACCTTTAATTAATCCAACCGCCAAAAATCCACAGTGCAAGAATTACAGAGAAGGGGAATCTTTGCGGGTGTACTGGTTTAGGGCTTATGGGGAGAAACTGAATTCAGAGAAACCCTAGAGGTCTTCACCTTTGTGAGAATTGTTTAACGAAGCCATGGAATTCTGTGGAGGAGAGAGAAAATTTTCATTTCAGTTTTTCAAAGAGATCGATCGAGTTCGAGCGTGGCGGATTTTGGGCGTACTTATAGGCTATGTTCTTCTATTCTCTTCCCTATTCTAACTTTTGTATCTTTCATTCTTCAGCCGTTCGATTATTATTATCATGGGATTTGACCTTTTATTTTTTTTTTTCTCTTTATTTCCATGGCCAAAGAATATAAAATTTATTATCATTTAGACCAAATTACAAAAATCTCACCAATTAATGAATTTACTTTGGCCATTTCTTTAACTCTATGTTTGAAATAAAAAATATTACAATAATTTAATTTCATTAAATTTTTATAATTATTTTATTTAAAATAAAAATTTCTATTTTTTTATTTTTTAAAAATTAAAACCTTACATGATTTTATAAAATTTATTTAATTTTTTCTTATAAAATAAAAAGTGAATATTTTTTCTACTTCGGTAACTGCAATCCATTGGCACTTTTATTAGGTTTCATAAATTTTTTTTACATTTTTTAATATTTTAAATGATTTTTTTTTCAAATAAACTCACCGAGAATCATAGATTGTTGCAGGATTTTTTTTTTTTCAAATAACATGATTTTTAAACAAACTGAAGCACCAAATTCTTCAAGAAATTAAAGAAACAAAAATTATGCAAGTAATATAAAAAGTAAAAAGCAAGAAATGTTCATATTTCATAAATAGCGGCTATTATTAGAAAGAGAAGGGATGGGACGAAAAGAAAAAAAAATTATATAATTGTTCTTTATTTGATTGATAAATAAATATTATATATATATTAATTTTGAAAATTTAGTCTTAAAAATAATTTTAGTATTATAAAGTTAAAATTCATTTATTTTATTTTTGAAAGTAATTAAAACTAGAAATTAAAATTTTTGTATCATGTATTTATATATATAAATTACAATAATCATTGAATCCCATGTCGGTTCTGATTGTGGAAATGATAATATACCATTATATGGATTATAGGTATACATCCTTTGAATTAGCTTTTCGAATGAGTTAGACTTGTTTCAAATGTCTGTCTCAAATTTAACGTGAAGTCTTCCATTCGATATTAGGCCATTTATAAATATATCATGTACCAATAAAATTCAGGTATTAATCAAGATAAGTTTAATGGCAGATAAGAAACTAAATGAATCTCTCTCGGTTGAAAATCAGGCATTAATGAAGACAAGTGGGTGTTTTATGTGTCTTGGATTCATAGTGAAATCACCTAAGAATTTTTTTTTTTATTTGATCCAGCAAGTCACTTAGTCATTGGTCAAAGTAGGAGTTTCATACAGTAAATAGCTTACAGTCTTTATGCAGGGTGGTTGTAATTGACAGAAAAAGATATGATACTCATTTCATTGTCTTTGCATAAGTTTTGAATCAACAGTCACTGGTACTTTTCTGTTTACAAATATTGATGTGCTAGTATTTTTCAATATATAACAGCTGTTTCCTGTGACTCTTTTCTCCTAGTTTACATTACGTAGTAGAAAGCTAAATTAAAAGGAAAAAAAAAATTACAAAAATTTCTTTTACTTGCCTGATTCTCAGACCTCACATTGATTTCTTCAATAGTACAGTTGAATATACTAGGACTCTTTCAGACGCATGTCCAATTTTTACTTCATATATCCAGGCATTAGAGTTTCTGCTTATGGAAACTGGAATCCTCCCCCACCAGCTTCAGTCGTGGCAGTGACCACCCTCGGTGGGCTAACGGCAATCCAAAGCAAAGACAGTGTGATGGCAATGAGTCCAGACCAAACAAACACAATCGTGGGAGTCTTCCCCCTCCTTCCCATCAAACCTTTAGCAAAAGGATACAGATGAGCCAACACCCAGAAGCTAAAGAAAGCTCCACCGATGAACTTGCTCCATTCTGGAGTTGGGGTGTAAATATTCCTTATAAATGCAAAGCCGATGGCAATTATATTGGTCATTGCAATGACAATGGGTGGAATCATTAGAGAAGTCCACTTTACTAGATACAGTTCTGCATAAATATCGTCATTGTCTTCTCCTGCAGCCTTGGCAGTTAATGTGAAAGAGATTTCAATCCCTGCAATCACCTTGAGAAGACCCTGCACAACAGCTGCCAAGTGAGCACTTGTGCCGGAGATGAGCCAGAATTGTTCGTTCCTCCACCACTCTTCCAACCCTATACCAGACCATCTCAGCTCGAGGATGGCAAGACTTATTAGACAAACAGTTATTGTTAAAAGGTAAACTAAAAATGCAATGCTAAGTGATTGCACAATGAAGAATCCTGAGAAAAGAGAGAGAGCAGGCAGGAAGCAATAGACGATCAGGAACGTAGAAGTGAATGGATAAATGCCGACGTTGAGATAGGCAAGGCGCTGAAGTATTTTGAGCTTTCTAGAGGCAAGAAAGGCATTGTTCCTGGAGAAAAAAATCTCAACAGAACCTGTAGCCCAACGGAGCACTTGGTGGAGTCGATCAGTGAGATTAATTGGAGCTGATCCACGAAATGCATCTCGCTTGGTCACACAGTAGACTGAGCGCCATCCACGATTGTGCATGCGGTAACCTGTCACCACATCTTCTGTAACCGAACCATAAATCCATCCCACTCGATCACCCCATTCAGTCTTGTCTTCATACCTATAATAATATTATATATATATATTTCAATTCTTATTGCATTCTTTATGAAGTTGAAAGGAAATCGATAAATGGGTACCAGCAAGAAATGACTGAGACAGCTTCAGCTACAGTAGTGGCATCAAGTGGTTCGCGAGGCATCCTTAAAGCACCAGGTGGACGTCCATACTTGATAGCAGGATGATCAGCAAGAGGTCGGCCATGGTATTCAGCGATAGGTATAGATTCAGCCAACAACGTGGAATTTCCAAACCGCTTAGGCAGTAGATTTACATCAAGATCAGGGTCAAAATCTGTAGCTGTTAAGGGACGAGTTTCAGAACCATCGTTGCTCTTCTGTTCATACTTATCAGGATTTGGAGGTTCAAATCCATACAATGCAAACCTTCTGAACATACAACCAGTTCCCACATAAACTGGACCCTGAGCTCATCAAGTAAGAAAGATCATTCTCATTTCCTAGAAATGTCAAACAAAATAGATCAAATTGTGAATGGTTACCATCATTTACCTGCACTCCATCAAGGGCACGCATTTGCCCGTCGAAGAAAACAGTATTATGATTTGCATATCGATCAGAAGGATCAATGCCTTCAAATCTCTGAGGGAATTGAATGTAGCAGATGTCTTCACCACCTCTATCCATCATGAAGCACATTCCTTCTCTGACGGCTTTGCAGTTATTGATATAGTGATCACAATCCAGGTTGAGAATGAAGGGACCATTTGACAGCACTGCAGATGCTCGTACTAAGGCATTCATGGCACCAGCTTTCTTGTTATGATCATAGCCTGGTCTTTTTTCACGGGATACATAGACAAACATAGGGAGACGCATATCAACATCTGCGCAATCTAGAATCTTGTCATCTTCACCCCCCGTTAGTGGGTCAGGGCTTGGGGGCTTAAGCATCACCTGCATCCGCAGTTAATGAGGAGTTCATATTTATATCCATCTCCAGATTTATAAGTAAAATAAAAAGAAAGAGAAGGGCTACCTGAAGAATTCCTGCATGGTCACCTTTAGAATGTTCAGGAGCAGGTGAAGCCCAGGTTCCAGGCCAGTGAGTTCCGTCTGCCATCCAAGTGGCTTTTTGGATCTTTATACGCTCTAAAGGTTCAGTTGCACTTTCTCTCATGTGCTTTAACATTTTCATTTCCTCCCTTGCATTAAAAGCATCAGATCTCCTCCTAATGGAGTCTGGTAGACCATTGATTCTTACCTTGAATTCGTCGTACTCCCTCTTTATCCGTCTCCTGTCTTTCACAAAATCAAGCCTGCTCTTGTTCTTGGTTGGGTCAACTTTTAAGCTAAAGTAAGTATCAGGATTTCTTGGTTCGATATCATGTTTCCGGCAAAATGGAACCCATAAATCAGCAAAGCTACAAGCCTCGGCCATTGCTTCAAAAGTAAGAAGAGCACCTCCATCATCAGATATATAACAAGACACCTTCTCTACAGGGTAATCAACTGCTAGAATTGAAAGAATAGTGTTCGCAGTTACAAGGGGTGGCTCTTTCTCAGGATCAGCAGTTGAAACAAACAGGTCTATTCCGGGGAGATCAGACCGGCCGGTGGGATTAGAGGGTGATGGTAGTTCAAACTTGTCGCGAAGAAGATCCAGGTCAGTGGAACGATTGACAGGGGTAAGTTTTGGAATTTGATCCAAGATCCAAGAGAAAGCAAACCATATTTCACACACCACTGACATCATCCATAACCATCTTGCATCTTCATTTGGATTGGTAACTCTCCAATGCAAGAAGAACACTAGAACTACAAATCGAACTACGATCAGCAATCTGCACAGCGTAGCATCTTCGTTCAACATTATGTAGAAAAGAATCAAATTTGTTATATATATATTATATCATGTATTTACCTATATGGACTCATGATGGCTGCCGGCATTGGTATTCTGCGACTGAGGGGTCTCCAAGGCTTATCGGAATTTTCTACCATGCCACCTCCTTCATCCCCTTCATCCCCATCTTGAGGCCAGAAGGCGTTACCATAGCCATAAGTCCCTCTTGTTTCAAATAGCCACCTATTATGATCGAAGTCTCCAGTTTGGTTCCTCTTCGTCATTGTCATGTTTTCACCTTTACTAGGAGCAGGCAAATGTAACGGTGCACTAGAAAAATCAGGAAGGTCATCGTCATAATCTCCAACTTTATAATTTTCCTTGCATCCTGGACATAAACCTGTCTCCTTTTGGGCATCCAGATAACAATCCCTGCAAATTTTGAACCTAGAAGAAAAGCACACATCGTGAAGAACCGGAAAAAAGAAAAAAAGACAAAGAACTTCAGATTAAAAAACTTTTACCTGCATTCACAAGGGATCACATCATTTCCTCGCTCATCCTTCATGATCTTACCATCACAAGCAGGCATTGCACATGAAGAGCCTTTAGCTCCAGCCATTTGAGGATGTGTAACCTGAGATTCTATCACTTTATCCATGAGATGGGCACGTGTTACACTATTGAATCCACCTGTAAATAGAGAATTGGATACATATTGCTCTTCAGCTTTCACAGCCACGGACGTATCCATTGGCTGATTATCTGGCGTCGGAGGAATGTGTACCGTGTAGTTCATGTAGTCGCCAGCTATCTCTCCTGACATATCAAGATCTTCTCTAGAAAGACTAATATAGCGCCCACTAGAAGTTCTTCTTGCAAATTTCACACTTTGCCCACTGGGAGAACTTCTTCCCTGGGAGCCTGCAGGAGTACGCATGGTTTTCTTAGAAGTTTGGGAAGTAAAGGAAGCCATTATTCTACCAAATATTAATTATACCCTTTTTTTGTTTTCTATATAAATTTCTTTAATTTCTTGCATGGATTAGTTCTTCATGTAAGTATTTGCAAATGTAGATTATGGAATGAGAATTTTCATAAAACGACTCTACATGTTTCCTAAAGGAGAGAAAGAAAGAAAGAATGTGTGATGGGAAAAACACGGCAAAGAAAGAAGGAGAGAGAGGAAGACAAAGACCAATTCCAAATTATATGGATGGTACCTCCGGGTTTCGAGGAGATTAATAATTTATGGTTAAGATGTAAGAGAAAAATCCAGTTGGTTTCGTGGCTGTGATATGTGAAAATGTTGTAACCAACACCATTGAATCCAAACCAACTGTATAACTATTTATTGCTATATTTAAATCTAGTTCATATATAATTAGTCTTTGCTTCATCGTCTACCTCGTACAATGTCTTCAATTTGTTCTTCATCCAACTTATAATTATTATTAAAATAATATTAAAATTTATATTAATTATAATTAATAATTATATATATATATATGTAAATATTTACCGTAATTAAAAGTTATTAGTGATAAATGAGTATGTATCAATACCGGCTTAGCATTGCTAAATATACTATAAACCATGACTTCAAATATTTTATTTCTATTGTTATTTTTAGCTTAATTTTTAAAAACTGATTTTTTTTTTATTTTAATTAGTTTTTAGAATTTTACTTCAAACTAGGATGAAGAACTAATTAAATATAATTTTGAGTCTTAAAAGAAATTCTTACCCATTTGAATTTGAATATAAAATCAATTTAATTAACTAATATAAAATTGAAAAGTTTATATATATTATTTTTTAGTCAATCAAAAATAAAGAAAATTAATTTATAATCAATTATTAATATTTTTTCCATTTTATAATTTCTTTACAAATTGTTTACTTATATATACTGTTAAAATTATAATTTAAAAAATATATATTAAAAATGTTTTTAAATGTACACATAATTTTAATTCAGAACCTTATTTAATTTATTATGTTATTATACTTGATTTAATGGAAAATTTTATTAATTTTAAAATTTATTGATTAATCATTAAATTATTTTAAAATTATATATAAAAATTAATTTATATATGTATAGTGCAAAACTTATTAAAAAAATTAATTTTTGAGTATTATTATTATTAATAAATTAGTCTCTACATTTTCAGAAATCTATTAAAATATTTTTATTTTTTCTCAACGTCAAAATAATTATTCCGTCTATTTTTACCGTTAAAAATATAGTAAAAATCCAAATTATTTCATTCTTCTTCTTGAAGAAGAAAGCGATTCTTCATTTATGAGGAAGAGGATTATCATCATCGTCTTCTTCTTCTCCTTCTTCTTCAATTTTTTTCTTCTTCTTTTTTCTTCTTTTCCTCCTTCATTATCATTATCTTTTTTTTATTATTTATTTTTAAGGAGGAGAAAGAGGTTGAGGGATTATTTTGTTGACGAAAAAAATGATGAACACGTTTTAATAAATATAAAAAAAAATAATGAGATTTTAATGGATATGAGAAAAGATAAGAACGTTTTAATATATTTTTAAATATATAAAGACTGATTTGTTAATAATAATAATTGAGAAAATTACTTTTTAGTCCTTGAGGTTTAACGTAATTAACACTTCTGTCCCTATATTTTGGCGACCCAACACTTAAGTCCCTCACTTTTTTTTTCTGTCCAAATTCGTAGTCATTCCATCCAAAATAGCCGTTTGGGACACGTGAATTGACAAAATTAACCCTCTCTTCTTCTTCTTCTTCTTCTTCTTCTTCTTCTTCTTCTTCTTCTTCTTCTTCTTCTGAAATCTTCTTCTGAAATCTTCTTCTTCTTCTTCTTCTTCTTCTTCTTCTTCTTCTTCTGAAATCTTCTTCTGAAATCTTCTTCTTCTTCTTCTTCTTCTTCTTCTTCTTCTTCTTCTTCTTCTGAAATCTTCTTCTTCTGAAATCTTCTTCTTCTGAAATCTTCTTCTTCTTCTGAAATCTTCTTCTTCTGAAATCTTCTTCTTCTTCTTCTTCTTCTTCTGAAATCTTCTTCTTCTGAAATCTGAAATCTTCTTCTTCTTCTGAAATCTTCTTCTTCTTCTTAAATCTTCTTCTTCTTAAATCTTCTTCTTCTGAAATCTTCTTCTTAAATCTTCTTCTTCTTCTTAAATCTTCTTCTTCTTCTTAAATCTTCTTCTTCTTCTTCTTCTTCTTCTTCTTCTTCTTCTTCTGAAATCTTCTTCTTCTTCTGAAATCTTCTTCTTCTTCTGAAATCTTCTTCTGAAATCTTCTTCTTCTTCTGAAATCTTCTTCTTCTTCTTCTTCTTCTTCTTCTTCTTCTTCTTCTGAAATCTTCTTCTGAAATCTTCTTCTTCTGAAATCTTCTTCTTCTTCTTAAATCTTCTTCTTCTTCTTAAATCTTCTTCTTCTTCTGAAATCTTCTTCTTCTTCTGAAATCTTCTTCTTCTTCTTCTTCTTCTTCTTCTTCTTCTTCTTCTTCTTCTTCTTCTTCTTCTTCTTCTTCTTCTTCTTCTTCTGAAATCTTCTTCTTCTTCTGAAATCTTCTTCTTCTTCTGAAATCTTCTTCTTCTTCTTCTTCTTCTTCTTCTTCTTCTTCTTCTTCTTCTTCTTCTTCTTCTTCTTCTTCTTCTTCTTCTTCTTCTTCTTCTTCTTCTTCTTCTTCTTCTGAAATCTTCTTCTTAAATCTTCTGAAATCTTCTGAAATCTTCTTCTGAAATCTTCTTCTTAAATCTTCTTCTTAAATCTTCTGAAATCTTCTGAAATCTTCTGAAATCTTCTTCTGAAATCTTCTTCTGAAATCTTCTTCTGAAATCTTCTTCTGAAATCTTCTTCTTCTTCTTCTGAAATTTCACATTGAAAGAAGAGTATTTTTTGAAAAAAGGGTATTTTTTGAAAAAATTATCACATCTCACATTTGACTCTTTGACCAAACGATTTAAATGAACGGAAGGACTATGAATTTGGACGGAAGAAAAAGTGAGGGACTTAAGTGTTGGGTCGCCAAAATAGAAGGACAGAAGTGTTAATTACGTTAAATCTCAAGGACTAAAAAATAATTTTTTCATAATAATATTTAAAGACTAAATAAGAGGTTTTATTTGAAAGCAAAATTAAATTTTAAAATTTTTTCTTATTTTTTTTATTTATTTTAAAAAAAAAATTAAAAAAATATTTTGTTTACAAAAACAAAAGATAAGAATGTTTAAATAAGTTTATAAAAATATAAAATCTCACTTGTTAATATTAAAAATATTCAAAAATTAAATAGTGAAACTGTTTTTTTTATTTTACAAATAAAGTAGTTGCATTAAAACTCCCGTGACCAAGATCAAAACACAAGAGTCAAAGTCAAAAGCTCAGAAACTGCAAATCGGAGTCCATGAACACCAAACCCACAAATCCATGGCCCAATCCCAAACTCATCGGTGAAACAACAATTGATGTTTAACACTTCCACTGTCTCTAGATGTAGCAGCATGGCATTGGCATTGCTACCAGGGGAGAAGAAAAGGAAGAAAATAGAACACCCAAAAAGCAGCTTGTAATTCAATAGATGGAAATACAATCCAAAAGAAGAACATATACTTCAACACAGGGATTAGTAGAAAAGATAAACCCATTAAACACAAGCAAGAAGCCAGTAAACAACTAATGTCAACCCTCCGCCAAACTAAACGCAATAAGGCAGAAGAGAACGACAAGAGAGAACTCACAGCTATGATAGTTTTTCCTGTTCTCTGATTGAGAATTTATTTCAATGTCTCATAAAGGAAGACTTTTTCATAAAATAAGAATGAAATAAATAAAAAAGAAAAGGACGTGATAAAATCCAAAAATCAACATTTGTCATTTTCAGAAAATGAATAAAGACTCTCAACTAAAAATAAATAAAAACAAAACTATCAATCAGAATCACCCAATCCATAAGAAAAATAAAAGTTTTAAGCTAAGTAACAAAGCGCAAATAATAATTGAACACTTCAAATTTCAGTGAGATCTCAATGGAAAAAAAAAAAAAAAAAGAATCCCATGCCAAGTATACAGTGGTTTCCTTTTTATAAAATAATAGTTATTAGCTTCTGAACATGTCTTTAGTTAGTATTTATTAAAAAATAATTTTTTTATTTCAAATAATTTAATAATATATTATTTATTTCAGAATGAATCAATATAAATATATATTAGAAAATACTAAAATAAACTTAAATTTTAATTAAAGTAATTATACATTTACAAATTTAAATCTGAAAAATCTCAAATCCTACTTATCAAATCTCCAATTCCATTTAAAAAAAAAAAAAAATCAATAGTAATTACATTCTTTAATCTATATGATAATTGGATTAAGTATTTTTTTATTTCTTTAATCGGATTTTACATTTTGATTTTTTATATGTCTTGTTTGGCATAAATAATTTTTTTTAAAAAAATAAATTATTTATAATTTTATTTACATACAAGTAAATTAAAAAATTTTAAATTTCTTTATTGCAAACAAAAATTTTATAAAAAAAAATTTTAAATTCAATTAAATTGAATTTTTATAAAATTGTATTGAATTTTCATAAAATTCTTAAAAGAAGAGATAAGATAATTAACACAAAAAAAATAATGAATTAAATAAAAATAATCTTTAAAATAATAAAATCAAAATATAGAAATTTCATTATTAATTTTTTAAAAAAGTATAAATATTAATTTTAATATAATTCAAAATGAAAAAGTAATTTAACTTGCTAATGGATGTAAAAGAAAATGGTTGGGTGTTGCTATCACCAACAATATTTAGTTGACAACATAAATGGAATCAAATCAGTCAACCAAAGCAGCACGACACTCACACCGACATTTTCACGAACAGAAAATTGGCAAATTGCCACACACGTTTTCCTTTCCGCACTTCATAAATTCAAAATTCACCCCATTACTCCACCAATTCGCTAGTCAACTACTTGCATTAAATCCCTCAGGCTTCGCCTGTAAAATGGAGTATTGTTAACTTTGAAATCCCACTTCTCAACGGCCACAAAAATATAATAGTAATAATGTTTGGGCAATGTGCAATAGTTCTGAAGAGACTGTGGAGCATGTTTTCTTCCATTGTCCAATAGCTAGGCCTAGGCGTGTATGAGTTGAAGCTGGATTTTGAGATTGGGATGATATTGCATCTTTCATTGTGTGGATTAATTCTCTTATATCACAGTTTTGAGGTGGATACAGTTTGCAAGGTTTTTATGTTGATATGGGGTATATGGACGAATCGTAACAAGGTTGTATGGGACAATGCTCCTTCCACTTCAACGCAAATTGTTTCGTTAGTGCTTTCAGCCCTACAAGCACGGCTGCAAGCTCGTCACTGTTCTGAGATATCGGTACAAAGTTCGCATGATCCACATGTAGTCAGGTGGATGTTTTGAGCTTTAAATGTAATACAAATACTACGGTTGATATTAATAGGCGTGGAATTGATTTGGGATGGTTAGCCCGAGATCATCAAGGTTTGTTTCTTGGTGTGTGTGGCAGAGAGAGGCTCTTATTTGGTTGAAGAATCACTCTTTTACTAATGTTGTCATGGAGTCTGACTCTATTTTTGTTGTTCAATCTATATGTTCAACTTTGTTTGACTGTTCTTGTTTTAGAATGTTAGTTGATGATGGTAAAGCTCTTATGAGAAATGTTTCTATTAGTTTTATTAAGTGATAAGCGAATCAGTGTAGTATGCTCGAATGAATGAGGACTATCTCCTCCTTCATTCATAAGGGATATACTTATTTCTGATGTTTCTGTTTAATGAAAGTATTAGTATTTCATTTAAAAAATAATAATAATTTTTGGGCATAAAATTGTATGATTAATTGTCTACAATTTGTAGAATATTTCTTACAGATAATATTTTTAAAAAAAACTTAAAAATGACAATTGACTCGAGAAAAGAGTACACAGAAGATCAGTAATTAGAAATTTTGATTTTCTTAGGAAGAAGGCTTGGAACCAGCAGCCTCTTTGTTGGCTCTGTTGTATTTCATGTGGCTCTTCACTAGTTGTCCAGCAGCAATTGCAGACATGAGAGATAGCTCTCCAGCAAGAACAGAGCCAGCAACTATGGAGGCTAAAAGTCTTGAGTTGGTTCCTGGGTTCTCTTTGCTTGCTCCCTTCACCCCAAGCAGGTTCAAGCATGCTGACTGCGATGCAAGCTGTGTACCTCCTCCAACAGTACCAACCTTCAAATATTAAACCCTCATTAGATATATTATTCTGGGCAAATTGCTTTAAGCCCATCATTTCAAATTACAGAATTTCTTCTTTTCAATGCGAAAATCTGCAAGAATGAATTAATTACCTCAATAGAAGGCATAGTGACAGAGACGTGAAGATCCTGTCCACCATTAACAGCTTCCATCATGGTGATACAGTTAGAACTTTCCACGTTCTGTGCAGGATCTTGGCCGGTAGCTATGTAGATTGCAGTCAATATGTTACTAGCATGAGCATTGAACCCACCGAGAGCTCCAGCCATAGCTGAACCAGTTAGGTTCTTTAACATATTAAGCTCCACCAAGGCTTCTACATTTGTCTTCAACACCTTCGTAACCACATCTCCCTTGATTATTGCCTCGCACACCACTGACTTGCCTCTTCCTTCAATCCAGTTGACAGCTGCAGGCTTCTTATCCGAGCAGAAGTTACCTGTTGTTTGTAAGTGAGTTAATACCAATTTATTCCCGGTGATTCTGAATCAAACTCGAATGAGTACAATTAAAAAAAATAAAATAAAAAAATAAAAAAATAAAAAAGCAAAAGGGTAAGAAGAATTTACCAGAAAGGCCAATGACATCCATGTCAGGGAAATCGTTCTGGAGGAAATCCAATACATTCTGGACACCTTTAGAGACCATGTTCATTCCCATAGCATCACCAGTGCTGCAACAGAATCTCATGTATAGATTCTTTCCGGCAATAGCACACTTGATGCTTTGAAGCCTGCCAAATCTGCTGGATATGTTAAACAAAGTGGACAGAATCTCGAAATTGGCAGGATCCTCCAAGTACAACTTCAACTGGGCCGCCCTTTTTACAGTCGCAAACCTAACGACAGGTGCTCTGGTCATCCCATCTCTCAATAGGACACTTGTGGCTCCCCCAGATAAGTGAATGGCCTTGCAACCCCTATTGGCACTGGCTACCAAGCACCCTTCAGTGGTAGCCATGGGAACCGAGTATTCCTGGCCGTCTAGCAACAAAGGTCCAAAGATACCTACGGGAATTTGGACATACCCAACTGGCATCTCGCAGCACTGTCCCAAGATTGACTCGTAATCAAAGCCTTCTAGTGGTAAGCCAGAGAGCGACTTACCAGTTATCCTCTGCAAGGCCTCGCGCCTGATTGCAGCAGCACGCTTGCAATCCCCCAATTTAGACTCCAGAGAATAAGAAGGGATAGTTCCCGTCACAACAGATTTGATGATCTCCTCATCTTCATCGCCCAAAGTAGTAGTGATATTGGTAGTCGGAAATGGGATTTCATCGACCACTTTCGGCTTCGGAGAAGGAAGCACGATAGGGTCCATTGCTTTTGGAGAAGAAACAATTGGCCCTGATAGTGGTGATGCAGAAAGAGAGCAATCGAGAGCTTGCCCACATGGCAGCTTTCGGGTATCTTCCCTGAGTAGAATCTGTTCCTCAGGCTCCTCATCAGCATCATCATCCACAGCCCACATATCAGTAGGAGGCCGTAAGATCAGGGACTGGACAAAGTCAATACCAAAGAAGCAAAGCAGGTAAATGAAGGAAGCAACCAAACCAACGACGGCAGCAATTTCGGAGAGAGTGACGACATGTAGAGGGGTAGAGGTGCGAATTTTCTCACGCCAGCGGGCGAGCAGAAAATAAACAACATAGAAGAAAACGGTGAAGCAGAGAGAATTGATTAGGTACAGAGGGAGATGCAATGCATCAGAAAGCTTCTGGGTACTCTCATCCTCCACAGGCTTAAGCTTCATGGGGTGGATGGGTTTCCCGGATGTAGGTCGCCGGCGAACATCCATCTTGGAGTGGCGGGCGGAGGATGAAAGGAGGATAGAGAATTGAGTTGTGTTTGTTTGGAAATTGGAGGAAATATATAAAGAGATGGAGAGGTTGTTGAGGAAGACTAGAAATTATTTGGCGCAACGTAGGATTGTTCAAAGCCAATAAAAATCAGACAATATTTAAATATAATATGAGTCAACTCTAAAAACATACTATAATTCTTCAATCCCATAATTTTTACACATATTAAAAAAATAAATTTTTTATTAATTTTCAATAATTTATTTTAAAAAATTTAAAAATAAAATAAAATTATAATAATCAATTTATATATTATTATAATATAAAAAATAATAATTTTAATATAACTAAAAAAATAAATATATGGTAAGTTTTTGAATATGTAATTACATGATTGTTATTATTGGTAAAAATAATCTAAAATTGATTAAAATTTGAAACATATAATATTATTAAAAATGTAAAAAATTATAAAAAATCGAAATAGAGGATAAGGACGAAATTGAGTTTTTTTTTTTTTGGTTAATAAATAGGAAAAAGAAATATACTGAACACTAAATGGGCAGCATCATGTTATGTGTTTGTCTTTTAGCTGAAGCTGCTATTTTTTGCCTTGATAATCAATATGGACAACCACAAAAATTAATATATAGAATAAAAAATTATTATCTTAATTAATTAATTAATGTTCATAGAAATTTATTAATTCATTAATATATTTTTTTTCATGTCTTCTCGATATAGAGAAGTAGATAATAAATATTAACGAGAAAAAAAAAATAACATACCAAAAAAGTTGGTAGATATTAAATAGGGGAAGCAAAGTTGGTGGATATAAATAGGAAAACAGATAATAAATTTAAAATATTAGAAAAAAAAACTCGTCCACAATAATATCTTTTCTTATTTCAAATTACATAGACCACTAATTTTTTTTTTTAAATTATTTCCAATTATAAACTTTTTTTTTCAGATAATAATTTATTTATTATTTTTAATGTATTTCTGTTTAATATGTATTAAAAAGTAAAATATAGTAATATAAAAGAAAGGTATATGAGAAAAAGGCAATATACCATTTACTAATTTAATTAAATTAATAGAATATTAAATAAAATAGAAAGGTATAAATAGTAAATTAATAAATTATAATTTTTTTAAAAAAATTTAATTTATTAACTTTCTAATGTGTCTTATTTTAAAAAAAAAGTCTTATGATTATATGATAAACTAATTAGGTATAATCTGTTAATTAACTTTTTATTTTTTTTTTCCATATAGCTATAGGTTAAATGAATTAAATTTAGAGAAACTTACTATTTAGTCCTTATAGTATAAAGAAATTTACTAATTGATCCCTCAATTTTGACAAAATACATAAAAACATTTATGATATTTTAAAAAACCTGTTAATTAGTTCTTCAATTAGTTTTAGTCGTTAAGTATTAAAAAAAAATTAAAATATCACTGATATAGAAAAACTAATTAGTAAATTTTTTAAAAATTTAAAAAATCAATTAATAAATTTTTTAAAATTAAAAAAAAAAATAGTAAAATATTTAACGGTAAAATTAACAGACGGATATTTAAAAGCGTAAAAAATATTTTAATGTATTTTTTAAAATCGATAGATTAAATAGTGAATTTAACTAAATATTAATTTTCTCTTAAATTTAAAAAAAATCATAAAAAAGAAATTAGAAATGAAATCTGTCTTGCAATTAATTAACTTGAGTTTAATAATATTAATAAAATACCCTTTAAAACTACAGTTTTTTTTATAAATATTCTGAAAAAATGAATTTTAAATTTTAATTATTAAATAACTAAAAGACTAAATATGTCATGAGGAGAGATATTTTTTTAAGAAGGAATGTTTGTTTAGCTCATGAAAAATAAATAAAATTTTATATTTTAATTACATTAATGTATTTTCTTAATTCATGTAAAATAAAAAGTCATTAAATATGAAGAGATTTTGTGATGATCTCGAATTCACTCCAATCCTAATAAATTAGATTTTGATGAGTATTAATTTTAAAACATTACAATTGCCATGACTTTCAATATGGCTTTTTTTAGTTATCCCAAACTCTCTAACTAATAAAATAATAGTTTGGGTTGTCTGATCCATTTAATTAATATTTTTTATAAGTATTTTAATTTAAATTATAGTTAAATTTTATTTGTATTGATTTAGAGTAAAATTTTTAATTTATGATAAATTTTATTTTAAATTTTATATTTTAATATAATTAACGAATTAATTCTCTTAAATGCCTCTCCATCCAAATTAAAAGTCTTTCATTTATTTTTATCGTTAAAATATTATTATTATTTTTTTAATTAAATAAATTACACTTAAATCATTAAATTTTCGTATAATTAATGAATCAACCTCTATAATTTTTAAATTGTATATTTAAATTTTTTTTATAATCAGCCTATATTCGTCTATTATGATTTAAATATTTTGATCTTTGATTTTTTATTTAAAAAAACACTTAAATTTTCATTAATTTTATTTATAATATTTTATTCAACTAATTTTTAATATTTTTTATTTTTCAATTTTTATTTATTAAAATATTTCAATATTTTATAGCTTTAAGATTTTTAAAAAATATTTATAATTTTAATTATTTTTAAGTGATATTAATTAATTTTTAAATAGATTATAAATTTTTATAAAAAATATTTTAGAAAGAAATTATATTTTTAAAAATTAATCAAATTTTAAACTAATATTTATAATGAATAAAAAATTATAATTTTAGACGGATTAAATATAAAGAAATTTTAAGATTCAGTATTAATAATATAAAAATTAATTCGCCAATTATATTAAAACTTTAAGACTAAAATGTATTTTACGCAATATAAAATTTTTCATCTATATTAAAAAAAATTAAGATGTTTCATAAAAATATTTTAAATATTTCAAATATTTATTTTCCATTCCATCGGTTAACTAACGAAATTATAAATAAAATTACTTTTAATTTAGATAGATAAATTATATAAGATTTTAAAATTTTTATTTTAAAAATATAAAAATTGATTTATTAATTATATTAAAATATAATTTATTTCTTATTTATTGTTATTTGATATTTTATATGATATAATTTAAATTTTTCTATCATGATTATAATAAACACATGAGCGAGCTAATTTATGTATTATGATGATTGACAGGCTTCCTCTATCCTGGACGAGACTGGGCTCAAGAGAGTAATGGCCTAAAACCCATCGAGCCCTTCTTAGGCTGACCAACTCAGTATCTCAGGTCTTGACCTAGACAAGCCGGACCGGATGGGTTACCCGCGAGCCCAGACCCATCAAAAAGAAGCCTAGCCCGATGATGTGATGTGAGGGAGAAAAGCCGGTCCAGTCACTTTGCAGCCCTGTCCGCACGCGCATCGGGAGAATTAAATGGTCGTCTGGCATGGAGAGGGGGTCTGACACGTCCGTACATACAGGCCTGAGTGACATAAACAGATAGTACAATAGCAGGGAGGAAAAAAAACGTGAGGGGCAGGTAAAAAGGAGGGGGTCCTCTCTTTCCTTCTTTGGGGGGCTTCTTCCTCAGCTCCATATATTATTTTTCTCTGCAACTCTTGCCTATGAATACTACACTAGTTCATGAACCTGACTTGAACGTCGGAGGGTCTTCACCGAGGCATCCCCGATAGACCCATAACCATCTTTCTTTATTTTGCAGGTCCTTTCATTAAATTGAACATTGAGAGACCCATATGATGGACCCATACGATGGAACAAAAAGAAAACCAGATCTATCATGGAGTAAGAGAAAAATATGAAGTATCAATTGGTGCCGTCTGTGGAAACGAAACAAATTTTTACTATCTCTAAAGTTCCAAAATCCACCCATTGAGATCCACATGAAGGTATGAAAGTTTATACAAAAAGGAAACGGGAGGTTTACAATAATCCAGCTGAAAAGAAATATTCATTATGTTCAGGAATATTTTGATAGTCTTTCAGATAGTTTATTTTAATATTTATTGAATTTTATTACTACTAACTTTTTCTTTGAAATCTGGTGAAGTGAAATTTCATATCGAAATACTTATTTATGAGTATAAAATTTTAATATTTTCTATAAAAAAAAAGAAAAAAAAGTGATGTATATATTTATTGAAATTGTGAGATCGGCCGTATATATGTTGTAAAGATTAGATGGGCAGGTCGGCTATAGAGTCCCAGATTAGTAAATTAGAGAAAAGTTAATAAATAAAAAATAAAATATAATAAAAAAGAAGAATCTGTGAGAAAAAATGAAGCATGTTGGGTAGATTGGACAACTCTCTGACTGGACAACAAATAGGCGAGGTCTGACTGCACAACAAATGATGAAAAATAGATTGGCGGAAGAGCTCAGGTGAAAAAACTCCAACTGTTCAAAATTGCCTCTTGCTGTGTATGCTTATTATTTTGCTTTAGAATTTTAAGACTGCCTTTAGTTACTGGCAATTGTTTTTTATTAATTACTATTGAATACAAAGAATTTCGTAGATTATTAAAAGATATATTTTGCATGTAAATAATAATGCTAAATTTAATTAAAGTATACTTCTCTGAGTTTAAATATCTTAATAATTGCTTACATAACATTAAAATTCAAGTATTGTTGTGACAATTTTATTATTAATGTTAACACAAACATTTCTAAGAAAAAGATCATGTATTTTATAGATTGAAAAATCTTGGAGAAATTTACACATGCAAAATATTATTTATTGAATTTCTAAATTGTATGAGTTAATATTGCTAGTTAGAGCTAATATTTACATTCATCTGAAATATGAAACTAAGTGACATATGCGACATATTATTTATTGATAAATATTATTGAATTAACAACGAGCATCCTCGTTATATACGCTCTGTGTAAACTCTTATTTTGCAGAAAAAATTTTGAATCCTAAGTGAAGACCTCAGTGAGGTAGGTGACCGATCTCGAAAAATGACCCCCGGCACCACAAAACTGGCTGAGATGACGAAGCGACAGTAAGGCCAATGAGTATAAATCTCATGCAAGGCTATAGAGCCTGTAAGCGATAGTAAGGCCTAAGAGCCTGAATCTTGCGCAAGACCTCAGTGAGGTAGGTGACCGGGCTCAGAAAATGACCTCGGCACCACAAAACCGGCTGAGATGATGTAGCGACAATAACGCCAAAGAGCCTGAATCTTGCGTAAGACCTCAGTGAGGTAGGTGATCGGACTCAGAAAATGACCCCAGCACCATAAAACTGGCTGAGATGATGAAGCGACAATAAGGCCAAAGAGCCTGAATCCTGTGCAAGACCTCAATGAGGTAGGTGACCGGCCTCGAAAAATGACCCCTAGCACCACAAAACCGGCTGAGATAACGAAGGGACAGTAAGGCCAATGAGCCTGAATCCCATGCAAGGCTAGAGAGCCTGGAAGCGACAGTAAGGCCTAAGAGCCTGAATCTTGCGCAAGACTTCAGTGAGGTAGGTGACCGGTCTCAGAAAATGACCCCGGTACCACAAAACTGGCTGAGATGATGAAGCGACAGTAAGGCCAAAGAGCCTGAATCTTGCGCAAGACCTTAGTGAGGTAGATGACCGGGCTTAGAAAATGACCCCAACACCACAAAACCGGCTGAGATGATGAAGCGACAATAAGGCCGAAAAGCCTGAATCCTGCGCAAGACCTCAGTGAGGTAGGTGACCGGCCTCAGAAAATGACCCCCGGCACCACAAAATCGGCTGAGATGACGAAGCGATAGTAAGGCCAGTGAGCCTGAATCCCATGCAAGGCTAAAGAACATGGAAGCGACAATAAGGCCTAAGAGCCTGAATCTTGAGCAAGCCCTCAGTAAGGTAGGTGACTAGCCTAGAGAAAGGTCTAAGCAGTAAACAGCTCGCAAAATGCTTGAGGGAAGACAGCTCGAAAAGCCCTCGGAGGCAAAAAATCCAAACAACCGAGACATACTCAAGGACCAAATGCTCAGATAAAGAATCAAGGGGACAGGAGCAATGTAAAAGGCCAAATGAACCATTCTGAATTATTGGACGGGGCTGTGGAAAGTCTTGACTCATTGGATACAAAAAAAATCGAACCCCAGTATGGTCAAACCCAAAGCAGATAGTCCAACCTCTTCGACCTGGGGTCAATCTTCCTAAAAGCCTAGAGGGGTCAAACATACCTCCCTGCTGAGCCTTATGTCTGTGCTGGCGAGACTATAAACCTATAAAAGAAAGGTTAAAAGCTGAACAAACAAGTAGTCAGGCCGAACCATAGCCTGTGTAAGGCTAGACAAGAAAGTAAGAAATTAAGTCCGACTTCACAAAAGAGCTCAGGGCACCAAAGTAAAGAAAATAAAATCCCGAACTCTCGAGCTCATAGCACAAGCAGCATCACAGGCTATAGGCATAAAAGCCTAAACAAAGAACAAAGATCCGAGCTCCCGAATTCGCAGTACGGACGGACTCACAACAAGTAAACAATCAAGCTGAATAAAGCTAAGTGTAGAAGAAATAACAGAGAGCCGAGCTCCCTATATGGAAAGGCCCGCCAATGCAAAACGCACAAAAGGATAAACGAAAGCGAAGGGTCGTGCTCACGGCTCAGATTAACCCACAGTAAACAAACACTTAGCAAAGATGATCCAGGAAGAGGAAGACGATAAAAGGCCAAGCTCCTTATCCCAGCAGAGCACACAGCTCAGACCGCACTGACTGCCAGAAGGTTACATCCAGAGAGATAAGATGTCCGAGCTCGTAACAAGAACAAGATTTAAAATCATCTAATGCGGGGCACTCATACAAATAAGACATTCCTCTAGGTATTATATATCCGAGCTCGCAGCACTGACGAGGTCATAAGCCAAAAATAGAAATGCCCTCATAAGAATAAGAAAAACTCGCAAGTCAGAAGCTTAGCCAGACACTGAGCTCTTAGCCTGGGTCAGTTCGACTAGCAAAGTCCCAGTAGAGATAGCCTGATTCATCAATTAAGTAAAATTAACAAAGCCAGAAGACAGTCTGAGTAAAAAATAATAATGAGGTACAGGCCGAGGTGAAATATCATTCATCATCAAATACACATCTCCATATCGCCATATATTCAAACATCAAAGTAAAGAGACAAAGAAATAAAAAGCAAGGAAAGGACACTTTTGACAGGAGCAGTTCTCGGGCCACGCTGTCATAAATAGAGTTTAAGGATTTACCCCCTCGCCACTCATGTAATAACTGCCGAGGAGGTAAAGGGGCAATTGATGACGGACGGGCTTCCTCTACCCTGGACGAGGCCGGGCCCAAGAGGAGAGCAATGGCCCAAAGCCCATCGAGCCCTCCTCAGGCTGACCAACTCAGCATCTCAGGCCTCGACCCAGACACGCCGGGCCGGATGGGTTACCCGCGAGCCCAGACCCAGCAGGAAGAAACCCAGCTCGGTGATGTGATGTGAGGGAGAGGAGCCGGTCCAGTCACTTCGCAGCCCTGCCCGCAAGCACGCCGGGGGAATTAAATGGCCGCCTGGCGTGGAGAGGGGGTCTGACACGTCCGTATGTACGGGCCTGAGTGACATAGACATATAGCACAATAACAGGGAGGAAAAAAAACGTGAGGGGCAGGTAAAATGGAGGAGTCCTCTCTTTCCTTCTTCGGGAGGCTTCTTTCTCAGCTCCATATATTATTTTTCTCTGCAACTCTTGCCTATAGATACTACACTAGTTCATGAACCTGACTTGAATGTCGAGGGTCTCCACCAGGGCATCCCCGGTAGACCCATGACCATCTTTCCTTATTTTGCAGGTCCTTTCATCAAATCAAATATTGATGGACCCATATGATGGAGTAAGAAGAAAATCAGATCTATCATGGAGTAAGAGGAAAATATGATATATCATATTATATTTATTTAAATTCGTGTCGTTAAATTTACTACATTAGTTTTATGGTTAACATTATTTATATATTTGTGCGATATATTTTTATTGTATTATTTTTTATTTAGTTATTTGAAATTTGCACCATGGCCCTCTTAATATTCACCTAAACCAGTAACGAAGTACCCTGAGCAGTAGATGAACACAACTTACGAAGCCAAACTCGGCCATGTTTCAATTTCCCCTCAAAAATCATATGGAAATCGGCTCGAAATCAGAAATATGTGGAAATAAAAAAAGAGTTTCCTTTTTAAATAAAATTTGATTAGACCTGTTGGTTTGCTTTAAATTCTTCAATTATGCGAGTCAAGACCAACATATGTGCATGACCCATTTAACAGAAATGGATTTAAATTAATATTTGATAATTTTTAATACTATTTAATATAATATTCTCCCAACAGTTTATTATTCTTGACCTTTTTGAAAGATAAAAATTGCCAAAATGGAAGATTAAAACGCTAACTTCGCCCTCAACCCACATTCTTCATAATCAATTTTACCATTTCTTTACAAGAAATGAGGTTATATCGAAGTCAATTCAAGTAAATATTGTTTTAAATACTGTTGAACAATTTTTTGTTATTTTAAAGCTTTTAAAATTAAATTATATTTAATATCTTTAATGTGCACATTTAAAATATATTTTAATAATTTGAACAATAATAAATTATTCTATTTACAAGAACTGAGCGAAGGCTAATTCAACTATCAACAGAGGTGTTAATATTAGAGATTGAATAGTTCCAGATTTATGGATTTTAATATAGGAACTGGATAACCTTTCTGTTTGTTATACAAGGTAAGGCCTCATAATTTGGATGGATACACAGTAGACTTCAAACATCCAACACAGTATTTTTTTTGTTTGTCTCAAGGATAGAGACAACACAGAATCTTATTCATTTTGGTTCATATCCAAAAAATATAACTTTCAAGACATCATTGATGCTGAAATTTTGTCCAAATATACTAGAATGACATCATAAGCATCTACTGCAAATCACACTCCCATGCCCATTCGTGCATACACACTAACATTAAGACACATTTTGGCATCTTAAAACTATCAATCAATAATGATTGAAGACCATGAACCAAAAAAAATTATCTTTATTGCTATTGCTGCTATTCCAATTAATCTTGTGTGTAATACTAAAGTAATAAGATTTCATCACATAAGTACCTGGCCTATACATGACTGGAAAATGTTGCTTAGAACCTGATGTACGTCTCGAGAACTATGCTCACTTTGCACAAGATCTACTAACAAAGGAAAGAATCGCGACACGTACCTTCTATACGACTCCCCGTTTAAATTGCTTAGTAAATGCAAAGCTGACACAAGCAAAGTAGTTCTTGCTGCAGATGCTTCCTTTTCGGTTGATCCCAATGGAAGAATCCAGTGTACCACCAGCTTATTAACGGGTTCCTGTTCCTGATGTGCAGATTGCGACCCATTGCAGTTCAGATATACATGCATTATTTTTTCACATACTTCCACAATTTTCAAATCTACATCTAACTCCTTAGAGATGGATGAATTATCTACTAGCAAATCATGAAGGAAGTTCAGGTAACTTTGATATGACTCATTTTCAAAACGAACCATGGGAGGATAGGAGAGCTCCAGTATTGAGCATGCTTTATCTAGTTTTTTAAGCAGAATGATCTCGGAGTTCAGTTGGCGGGAATGCGTTGCAGTGGACGAGAATATATCAAGAATAATTTCAATGTTGGCCGCTGATAAGAATTGTAGATGTGCCTTGCTCAAATCAGTTACAACCTGAGATTGAGAACATGAATATAATTTAGAACATCTTTTGAGATCTTGATATGAAGGAAAAGTAACAGAACAGTCTCATGAAAAATTTATGGCACTGCAAAGGGCTTGCAGTAACACTACTAATGAAGTTGTTGTTAAGTTGCTTAGTTGTTAATTCTATAGGAAATTTAGACTCATGTTAAACTTTTCAATTTCATTTTTCCTGTAGTCAATTCAACTGAGTTGATCTCTTACCAATCATCACTTAAATAGAGGCAAGTTTCCGGTTGGCAGTGAAATAAATTAATAAATCGTAAGGTAAAATTTAGGCAATGAAATCAAATATTGGTAAACTTACGCTCCATTGCATATAATAGCAACAAATAATTTATCTTTGAATAATTCAGTTAACAGATTTACAAAACTAGAGGCTGCAGGATCATTCAACAAACTTGTAATCAGAATGATAGCATAGGTAAAACTGATATCCATTTGTTACTTAGACTTCATTTGTTGCAAGGAAAATATTTTCCAAGCGTGGATAACCACACGTGTATTTGGGACCGGGCTCAAACCAGATGAAGGGTGAGCTGCTTTGAAGGCCTGCTCGCTCAAAGGGGAGTAACCCAAGTGACACCTTAGATAAGTGGTCACATTCAATGAAAGAAGGGACAAGATACACACATATATAAATATTCTCTTTGCATTCAATATACACACTACCTAGAGCATTTACTACCTTTCTCTGAACATTTATTCTCCTAAGCTATCATTTATTTTCTTGATCAGAAATCCTCTAACTTAGCCATCAGAGTGCCAACAGCAAGTAAACTTCTGACCCTGACTTGTCTTGCAGGAACCTCTTGGCTAGTTATCTTTTAACTCAGATCACAACCTATCTAGCTCAACCATTCGTCCAAGAGACATTGTATCATCATGTTGACCCCTGGACCAAACGAATATCACCAGGAAAATATTTTCCATATTTTATGACGTTTGGACACTAAAAAAGATTGGCCAACAGAAAATATTTTACTAATTAAAGGACAAATTAAATTATCCTTAAGAAAAATGACCAAGTCATTTTCCTCCTTTTGGAAATCTTATTATCTACTATGCTTCCCATTTATGAATTTATTAAGATCCCTTAACTCTTAATATTGCTATCGAAAATGGAAAATAAGTTATTTTCCACGGAGAATATCTTGCGCATACAAGTTGTTCAGCGCTAAACAAAACGGAACCTCAATTACATTTCATTTCAGCCAATGAGGCCTAAAACAAAAACTTGTAAGAAACATTCCCATACCTTTAGATTATTTTTTGTTGGACTCAATTGTATATGTAATATTTTTACAGTGTCCATCTAGTTCTAGTAATTTGCACATGTTACCTAGTATCATTCCTGGCTAATGCTGTTAAAATGATATTCCTAAGGTGCCTGTGAGCTTATATCCATGCAACACCTACAAGGAAGGCCAAGTGCGTCTTAAAATAATGCAAATTAAAATTAATTTTTTCTTCTCAAATAAAATTTACTATAACGGAAAGTATATACATTTTCTCCTAGACCAAGAAAAATATGCTTAATGAACTTGTACTTTCATATAATAGAATTGTTTTACATCATGTGGGGGAGTGATGGTATTTAAACTTGGTAACAAAGTGATCACAAATAAAAAACCACAAACAGTAAATAAAAGAAAAAGGAAAAAAAGTCTCCAAAACCAACAGTGGTTAAACCACATGGTATATTTTTGAACTATTACCCTTTATCTAGACATCACAATAATACCCATTCATTTTTGCACTCCCGTAGCAACTTGAGAAATTCCTCAACATAATGGAGAGGAGATGTCATGTGTGAATGTGTGTGTGTGTGTGTGTGGATGAATGTTGCGAGAAAGAGAGTCAAGGACAGAGAACCTGAATGATTAGTAGTTGCACAGCAATGTGGCTCTTTACTCTAGAAACCACATAAGATGCAGTTAGAAGATTGGCATCCTCGAGATCCTCATTGGTGAAGCCATGATCAGAAGAGATACCAACATCGGCATAAGATTCAGAGCTACCAGGAATCTCAATATCATCCATGCTTCTTAAAACCTTCAAAAAACCAGGCAATGTCGATGCAGCAGCTTCCTTCAGAGCTAGAAAGATCTCTCTCCATTCAGCCTCAGAAAGTAACCTGCCCAGTTGACCTGCTAACCGCAATAATGCAGCAACCCCAGCTCTAGCAGGCCCTTGAATGGGACTTCTAATGAATCCAGTCAGTATTGCTACCAGACTCGATAGTTGAGACCTTACAGTTTTGAAAAAGCTAATAAACAAATCTACCAGACACTGTGCTGCCACTGGAGAAGTGTCAGGATCCCATGTGATTCCTTCCAGATGAGGAGTTGATGAAGTTGGTGAATGCTGACCGTCTTTAATAAAACTTTCTTTCTTGTCACATGTGCCACTGAATATGGGTAAAATAACAGAGTTGAAAACATCAAACCAAAGTGATCGTGAGAAAAGATGACCATGATCATTAAGAATGTTAAATAGCACTTCCAAAGCACTCTTTCGAATGGCTGATCTGGTATCAGATGTTAGTTTTGATAACCCTGAAACAATAGCACCAAGATGGTTAAAATTCAGGAAAAGGAAAAAGGAGTCAAGGCACTTTACTAATGCATGTTGCCGGTCACAGTATAAAAAATTTGCTGTTCAGCTTTCTTTTGCTTATAATTACAATGAAAGATAGGGTATTCACCAAATGTAACAACACATAAAGCAACATTATAAGAAAGTGTGATGTAGGGTACACTAAGAAATCTGCCCACTGATGCTTTAATGGTCAAATATCAATTAATCGATAAGTTTATGCGTTTTCTAGATTTAAAGAAGGGAATCTAAAAGTGTGGAAGTTTTCATCTAGGTTTATCAGTGTAAAAATGAGTACTGGGTGCTGGCTAAAGTAACTCGGTTCGATTTCTATAGCAACACATATGGAACTGGGAGAGAAAACAACCAGAAATATAATCAAAGGCTCATACCTTCCAAATTAAAATAAATAAATTTCATTTATCAAAAACATTGTTACAGTTTATTATAGATTTAATGACTAACACTATCCTATTAGGATTATAAGAAAATTCTAAGACTAATACTAAATAGGTAGCAAATTAACTTTTAAATAATAAAAATTACAATAAAAAAATTATGATTCCTAGATAGGAAGATCCTAAGTAAGAAATTACATACAATACCAGATAGGAAATTTACAAGAAAAAAATCTAAATCTTCACAATTAAGAGTTAAATAATAATAATAATAATAATAATCCAATGCTATCAGCATTTCAAGTAACAGCACAATGGCATAGAACAAATGTAATGTCTGATTTTGCTGTGACTATTTTAGAAATTTTAGCGATACTAAAATTTATTGGTTCACAATAATTTATCTGGATATGCAATATAATAATATTAGCAATACCTAAAACAACTATTTATAAACAAATATATTTATATAGTCAAATTTGATGCAGTCATATTAACAATATATAAAATTGACTACTTAGCATGCACAATAAAGATTTTAAAACTAATCAAAAAATTTGAAAAAAAAAAATACTATAGTAATTTTGTAAGATATCATATAAATGCATTGATAACCCTTTTTATTAGAAAATGGGAAAACCTAAATAGGATTCTAAGAGAAGATTTCATGTATGGTTTGAGAGGCTCAAAAATTTAAACAACTTAAAAGAAAAAAAATGTTCTTAAATATTTTACAAGATCTATTTTTGGATTATTTAAATAAGACCAGACAATTCAGTACTAAGTACTAACAACCAATTGCATAGGGCTGAGAGAATGCACCATGGTGGAAAAACATTAATAAATTGAATCTCTAAAATAAATTTTATCCAATGCTGGGAACCGATAAAGTTTTGGCTTTTTGGGCATGGGCTTGTGAGCGGTTATACAATGAAATGTCAAATAATTTGAGTGCACAAAAATGCATATATGGTATTGTAAAGTAAATCCAACTGCATTTCTATTAGCAACAAGGCTACAGATGAATAGTAGGTTAATCAGAACAAAGTGCAAGAAAGTGCTGCTGCCTAGTAATTGTAGCATCCATTAAGAATCTTGCCTAAAAAGCATATTACCTGCGAGTAATGGAATCCAAAAAGATGCATGATCATCTTTGTCGCTTAAGTCCTGTATATCTGAAGCAACCTCATTTACCACTGAAGTGGATGAATCATCGGCCCTCCTCTTTTCATTTCCAGCAAGTCCACCGTCTGCAAGTTTGACAGCGCAATATCGGAGAAAGGCAATGGCATTGAGGCTTACATCACTATTAAATCTGCTATTTGTGAAGGTTGTAAGGCATCTAACACAATCTGTGAAAATAGTTGTCTCTGTCTCAGTTATATAAGGGAAATATTCCCGCACTATTTTTTCCATGGTCTCAAATGCCAACAAGACAATATTTTTTCGCTCATCAGCTGCAGCAGCTGTAAAAACCTGAGTAAAGGATAGTATGGAATAGTTTGAGTAGCCCAAAAATGAAAAACACCAACTTCGCAAGCACTGTATTGTGGAGCTAAATAAACCAGTTTGAACTTTGAAGACTTATTTTTGGCAAAAGAATGAAAATTTAACAAAAGACAAGCAATTCAATTTTCTGGATTGCATCCACACCTATATCTGCAAAATTCAATTTAACAAAAGAAAAGCAACATGAAATCCAACAATGAACCAGAACATACCATAAAAACACTTTTCCAGCCAGATTTCACATTATTAACCCGACTAAGGACCATTTGTGAAATACAACGAACAATTAGTTCCCTAATTTCAGTAGAGCTGCTCTTCTGCATGACAATCGCAAATGGCCTCAGAAATTCATTCTGGAAATTGTAGTTTGCCAGCTCCTCACGCTCTAAGAATTTCATAGCAAGCTGCCGCAGGGAATCCATAACGAAAATTGCAACAGAAAGATTTTCTGACAGGCCAACTGATACAAAAAAATCGGATAAAACATTCCATATTCTGGACCAAACTATTCTGATGCGATTCATATTGTAATGCCTGTGAAGAAAATAATTGTGGTATTATTAAAGACTCTTATATCTCATCATTTGCATGATGCGATTAAAATATTTTCAGCAATAAATTTGGATAGAGATCCATGTAAAATTTTCCTTTTACATAACTTGAAGAAAGGAAAGTAAATTATAAATCCTCATGGAACTACTCAAACAAAACAATAGATTTGAGAAAGACCACTTCAAAGCCATTTCAAATCTTTTGAACGTTAAAACCACTTCAAAGTTCTGTATTTTAGTATCATATCCATATGGCAGTAGCAATTTTAAAATGTGAAATATTAGATAGACTTTGATCATAGAAGGAAATATCTTACGCAATTTCAACAATTTTGGTGAGGCTAAATACACGAGGATCTTTTGGGGACTGCAACTCTGCCATTGAAACTTTGCAAAGCGCTTTTACAAAAGCTACTATTGCTTCACTGTTCAACCTCTGGCTATTAGAAAATACATGGTTCAACTCAAAATTCCCTATCTGGTCAAGCAAATTCAAATTCGAGATGAAGTGACTGATCTTCTGTGCAGTAACTGATCCTGGAGAATTCTCTCCAACACTAGCGCTGTCATATGAACCACCTCTAACAACAGCCATTACAGCTGGATTTCGGAGGGAATCCTTTCTCTTTAGAGATGGATAACCCATTGACTTCAATATTTTTTCATCTGCTTCAACATTGGATGCAGTGAAGAAAGATGCATCAGGAGGTGCACCCTCTCCCAGCAGCTGCAGATGCTCAATTCTGGATAGGCACGTTAAAATATGCTCCCAAGCCTCCTGAAGATGATTACCATCTTCAATTGCAATTGATATAATTGCCTGCACAAAGTCAAATATTTTGCACAGTAAGATACAGAAATAACAAAGCAGAGATACCAACTCCAAACACTGGCATACACGTTAAACTCAATGAGGGTATAATGCACAGTCACTGTTGTTCAACAATTAAATTAACCAACTACTATTAAAGTACCACTGACTCACCGGTTGTCCAAATACTCCTAATAAAGAAGGGAAAATAATCTTTTTTTTTCTCTTTTCCCCTTTTTCATATTAAGGTATAACAATGAATGCCTACCTTCACTGCATCAACATTTTTTTGCTTCATATCTGCAGCATTATGGAGATATGTAAACTTGGCCACAGATGTTACTAAAGCATCTCTCTGTGTCTGCATTCCCATTACGGCAGTAACATGCACTCCATAACGAAAACCCTGTAAGCACTGAGATGTAGCATGTTTATCATCACTCTGGCCGAGGGTCATGCTAAATGCTGCCAGCATAGGGCCCCAGCAGACCTCAACCATGAACCTCAAGATTGCTGCATCTGTTACAATATGAAATACAGACCTGAAACACCAGAATTTAATTATTATTTCAGCATCAACATGTGCAACAATGATAGAAGTAAAACAAGGGAATTATCATATACAGAATAATAAGCCTAGGAAAGGACTAGTCATTCATTCTGTCCTTTTTTCATCCTCAACATCATTAGACAGTAAGATAACTAAAGAATATGCCAAGAGACTCTTGGGATTTTCCTCTAATTAAAATTGCCACATTCTTTATCAAAATCTCAGGATTAAAAAAGCGAAGGGGAAAAAATTCATTTCAAACAATGTCAAACATTCATCCTCCTGCCTCCCCCACCCTTGAAAATTAAAAGCAAAAAAATTCCACAATAATTAGTTTAACCATGTCATAATCATAACCGATACAACCGCCAACCGTGCCAAGTAACCTACCAAAGGTGGATTATCTTAATGGATGATAAACAAGTACCATAAAACTACAAACAAAGTCGATAAACAAGTAAGATAACTTATGAAAACAGTCAACCATGAAATACATTGCAAAATAGCTTACTCTGATTTTCCTGACTTTGCCTTGAACTGTTCTTGGATGTGCCTTATGAGAAGTCCATTTGCTCCTAATGGCCTTTCTTCAGTTTGATTCCAAGTGACTAAATTGAGTATACCATCCAAACCCAAAAGCTTATTTAAGCTATTTGCCTGTTTGCTTTGTGGAGCAGAAGAATCAGAATTCATTTTAATTTCGTTTTTCACAATTTTATCATAGAGGGTACCCATATACTCTTCAGGTAAATCCTTGCCATCATCTATTCCACGGTTGTTTCGTATGAAATCAGCTTTAGTCATCTAAAATGTACCCAATGCACAATTAGAAATGCCCAAAGTAAAAACTGCACTTGTCTATACATAGATAAACAATACATCTCCTAGCGTAGCCCAAACTTTTAGGTGGATAAGAATAATGTACGACACTTTCTGCATTTCATTTCATGTTCTTTACATGTGCACCTTTCAGAACTTTTTCCAATAGAACTGGAAATTGGTAGCAAATACAATTTACTGAGACCTTGCCAGCAATTATGTATGAAGTCAATAATGTCATTGACAGGAAATGAAACATAAATGTGATTATTAAATCATCATAAAGATCCTGAAAACTGGGTCTATAAATAAATATTCCTTATTGTAGAATAACTCAAATCTCTTGATCAATAAGGAAATTAAAAATTTTGCTTTTCCACAAAGTCAGCAACAATTATCAAAAGCAAGCATATTTCTCATCAAGGGAGGAAAAAAGAGAAAATAAGAAGAAGGCAAATCTCACTAGTCGTGATTGCGTGGCCAATGATAAATGGCAAGAGGTTCTGCAAGCAAACCTTATCTTTCACCATGCTGTTATGAGCATCCGTGTTGAGCATTATCACAGAGTAAGCAAGAACATAGGCTGTATTTGCACTAGTAAATGAATTTGGATTGCATTTACAGTAGCGCTCTGCAAACTTTTCCATGATGCGGTCAATCTTCTGCGCCTCTCCAGGTAACCTGAAGCCCCGCAAGAAAAACCTTAATCCTTCACCAAAATCCATTGCCTTAAAATTAAACGAGTCTACATAAGCATGCATAACTCTCAGACAAAACTCATCTCTTTCACCCAAATAGTCACCGATCAAGGTTTCATTTAGGCCAGTAGTGTTTTTCAGGAAGGCAGCAACTTCTTCTGGAGAACCACCAATTTTTTTGCTGTTTATCAGAAACTCAATGCCCTTGGAAGGTTTCCTATTGAATACGGAGATACCTTTCTGCATTTACCCCGTACACTTGTTACTAAGAGTTGAAAAAGGCCTCATTTTAAGAAAAATGGAGCAAACACTATATGTAAACAGATCAGCTCCCTGTGTGTATCATAAATGGACAAATCATCATGGAAGTCAAGCAATAACCTGGAGTTCGATTTTATAAGCACGACGCTGTTCAAGGCTGGCAGCACCTGAGATTTCAGAGTTCATTTCTGCTTGTAAATCATAATCAGAGCTCCTTGCCTCTTCCACACTGGCATTTGAATGGTTCTCTGTTGAAGCATCACTCTCCTTGCTCTTAGGCTCATCAGACTCTCCAATTCTCAATTGTTGATCCATCCAAGCACCCATTGATTTGATGATGCCAACCAAACACTTCACAGATTCATGCCGAAAAGTATTATCCTGCGCAGAAGATAAAGTTGTGGTTGAACCAGGAGGTGGTCCTAGAGCAGTTTTCAACAGGCCATTGACAATCCTGCAAATATCTGATGGAATTATAAAGGTTTTAATACATTTTTTTAACATAATTCCACAAAGATTAGATATGACAAGGCAAAAAGAAAAAAAAAATCAACACCATTGAATAGAGTGCATCTACAACGACATATAGAATCAACCAAATTAGCATGTTTCAAGGTGTAGGGCAGTGGCAGATCCAGAATAGTTGTCAGTGCCATGATATATGTATATATATAATTTTACTTCAAAATTTTCCACGATGCGGTCAGTGGGGGGTAAAATATGTGTATATACATGTGTACGTGACTAGTTACATATACACACATATCAATTACTTTCAAGTAAAATTAAAAGTTCAGTGGGACAAACCTAAAATTTAAGCAAATAAAATATTATTAAAGTGAAATATCTAGGTGAATATAGTGGGGGCAAAATTTTCTTGGGAGCAAATTCAATAAGTCAACAGGGAAATTCTAAAATTTGAGTGCCAAAACACTATTAAAGTGAAATATCTAAATAAATGGTAGGTTCTATGTCAGATGCATTTAAACCAAAAAAATAGTTGTTCTTACTACATAATTCTGTGCATGAATCCATCACCAAGAAGTAGCAAACCAAATGAGGCCTCAATATTCTACAACAAAACTATAATATCCAGCCCATGTCATTACAAATCCCAAAAATATTTAATAATTATCAATTCCAAACCCACCACAAAACACAAAAGTATAGATCTATACAGACCTATCCCCTGACAAACCATTTGTGCAGAAAACTTAATAATTATTTTCTAATGAAAATGATATGCAATTAACTAGTCATCTAACTACTTCAACATATAGGAATGAGAAACAACAAACATGAGCAATACCTTTCATATATGTTTGGAGCATCCACATCACAGTCATAATTCACAAAAACATCAACTATAATCTGTGATTCCTGAGCAATCTCCTCCAGAAAATTGAGGACAATCATTTTCTGTAAAAAACTAGGTTGGTTAACATTCTCAAGCACCCTGAGGATGAGCATGGAAAAGAATATTCCAATTTCTTCCTTCAATCCTGATCTGAACTTTGATAACAAGTTCATAAAGATAGAACACTGAAGCTGAAAAATAGCCATGACTGACAAGGCACTGTTCTTTAATAATGACAAGCAAAGGTATTGCTTAACAGCATTGAGAAACCTGTGCCAAATAGAACAAAAGTAATACATTCTAAAGTCATAGGCAAATAAATATCAAAATTGTGCACCCAAAAAATTTAGCAAAATTACTCACTCATCATCATAGTTGTCATATCAAGATTGGAATTGAGAATCGAAATTTTTACTTTGTGAATCAAGAATCAAATCATAAGATTTGATAAAAATTCTAAAATAATTAAAGATAATATATGTTTTAAAAAAGGGCTATTTGCACGAAAAATCTTAAACTTTTTGTTATTTTGCAATTTAATCCAAAACTTTAAAAGTTAATAAAATTGTCCAAAATTGTAAATTTTGTTACAAATATATCCAAGTTTAAAACTTGAATCAGGGACAGTGTGTCTTGTTGACATGGCAAGATAATGTGGATTATTTTATTATACTCATATGCCACATAGATAAATGCTATTGATATAAAAAATCTAAAATTTTTAACTATTTTGCAATTTAATCCAAAACTTTAAAATCAATATAATTCAGCTCAAAATCCCTAAATTTATCACGTTTCACTACTAAATCTCTAGAATCCTATTATTATACTACATTTCTGTCTTTTTAATGCAAGAAACTATAATAGGATTTCTTTCTATTTGTTAGTTCTGATTCTCTCAATGCTTTTGATTTTTAATCATGTTTACTCTTAATACAGTGTCTCTACTTGTAACTCCAAATGCTGACTTATAATATTAAATTATAACAGAAGATTAATAGCACAACTATAAACAGTAAGAAACCAATTTTTAAAGGTTTGAATTGTAAAATTTATTATAATAGACACCTACAAGATATTTAAAAAATAAGAAACCAATAAATATTGGTCCTGTTGCAATTTTTGTAGGAACTAATGGCAAATAAAAAGAAGTTAAAATTATGATTTTTTTATGATTTTTTACATCAGGCCAGACAGGGACGAAGATAAATAAATTTAGAGATTTTGAATTGAATTACATCAATTTTTAAAATTTTGGATTAAATTATAAAATAGCTAAAAGTTTTGGATTTTTTATCAATAGCATTTATCTACATGGAATATGAGATCTTGCAACGACAGCAAGATACACTCTAGCTAATTCAAGTTTTAGGCTTGGATATAATTGCAACAAAATTTATAATTTTGGACAATTTTACGAACTTTTGAAATTTTGGATTAAATTGTAAAATAGCGAAAAGTTTTGAATTTTTCATGCAAATAGGCCTTTAAAAAATAAGTTAAAAAAATCATAATAATATATTTTGATAGGTATAAAATTATCACTTAGCTAATGATAATGATGCTCCATAACTGATAAATATATTTTATTATGTTATGTAGTTTTATATTATAAATTATGAATTCATGAATTGTAGATAATCATTATCATAACGTATGTATTGAAACTCCCATTTATATTGAATCGAATAATTAAATAATAAAAAAGATAATGGGTTAAATTACAAGGTCAAAACATATTAATATAAATGTCATAATTTGACAACTATTCATTAGAGAGATAATTAACAAGAACAAGAAGAAAAGAAAGAGCGGGGAAAAAGAAGAAGAAGAGTTAGAGAAAAAAGAATGGCTAGTGGAGAAAAGAAAAGCTAAGTAAAGGTTTATTGTGGACTTTTCGTAGTGAAAATGAACTGAAAAATCGAATTTTAAAGCTATAAGGCCCAACATCCCTCTACAAAAAGAATTGACCAAATTGATAAATCCATAAGCTTAGACCACAATTCAGGTACATTTAAGATCCATCCTATAGATTTGAATTTTTAGGATGGAAAATCAAATCAGATCTTATGAATTGAATTGAGAATTGTACTCATCATGATCTGGTAGCACCACAAAAATAATGGGAAATGGCCATATAAAATTTGCTAAGCAAATAAGAACTACCAACATACTTTTTGGGCAGTCCATTTGCCATAGCTTATTAAATGAATTAAATTCACTTATTAAAATTACGCCTTGGCTCCTTTCAACCCTTCCTTTTAAATTATCCATGACCCTCCCTTTCACAAGCACTGTTCTTATGCACATACATGCATCTTAGTCTCCCTAAAATTGAAAAATCTCTCTCAAGTGAAGAAAAAGAGCTTCAGAAGACAAAAGGCCGCTTTCCCATAAGCAACCTTTCAGGTAAGCGGGACCATGATTTGTACTGCTGATTACCATTCGAAGTTCCTCATTTTTTCACTTCTTTTTCTTTTTTGCCTAATTCACAAACTTTACTGTTTTATATGTATTTATCTATTAAAAACTGATTGCCTTTGTATTTAACAATAATGTATAGTATATAATTAATAATGACAGCAATATCTAGAAACAAACAAGAGAAGATAAAGACACAACATGTTGTTCAGAATTCACAATGACTTACCTTTCATTGTTGAGCCAAATCAGACCACCATTATCCATGACCACCTTGAGCAACTCCAGTGACAATATCTTACCTCTCAGAATAATTTGATCATCTGGGTTCTCGTGAGATGCGAATTTCATTGACAGTTTGCATAGATTTCTAAAAAGAATAAAACCATCCTCCCTAATCTTACTTCCCCCAAATTCAGCACAATCATTCGCTTCTCTACTATCACCCAGTTCATCTTTATCATTCCCATTCGTCACCTTGGCATCACCAACAGCAACGGGACCGTCCTCACTACCATTCTTCACTATTGTAGATGGAATATGCAACAACAATTTGGCATCCGGAACCCCCTCACTAGCTCCCATAATCTCATAAACAAAATTCTGGCAGAAATATATGGAGTTGCCCTCATTCAAACTCTTATCCGTAAATTCCAACAATTCACTTACGGAAACAGTTTTAACACTAACATCCAAGGAATCCTCCTCAACCCGTGTAAAAACAATAAGCATGATCTGGGCAAGGACAGTTTTTGCACAAATCTGATTGGTCCCACTCAAGCCACTAAGATACACATTGTAACAAGTCCTAACAAGATTCAACAAACACTCACCGCGAATCAAAACGCAGGGAGATCTCACAGCGGCAAGCAAAACTCTAAGCACGGCAAGCTCGACAGCTTCCTCTCCAATGCTGCAAACCTTGCGGACACTCTCAATCATTTTAAACACGACAGTATAAACAGAGGGATTGGCATCAACCTCACCACGGAGGAGGCCCAGAGAGAATAGCTTGAAGACACATTCGAGGGCAGGCTCGACGACCCTAGCGTAGGCGGAATCTAAGGCGAGAAGTAAGGGCTGAAGAAGAAATTCTGCGACGGAGGGAGAGACACCGAGGAGAGGAGAGCAGGAATTAAGATGAGAAGAAGAATCGGTGAGTGAAACAAGCTTATCTAGAGCGGATTTGCAAGCGGAGACAAGGTGGGAGTGCTTCCGCCAAGCGGCATTTTTTACAATCTTATCGAGTGAAGGCCCGAGGACGCGGCCGCAGCGCGAAGGACCCCCCAGCGATTGAGAAGCAAACATGGTAGTGTGTGAGAGCTGTGGAAATGGATATGGAAATGGAAATGCGTAGAGGTTTAGAATTGCGATCTACATGCCTATGAGATGAGCGATGTTTCTCCTTCTGGCGAAAAAAAAAATGGCGAAGGGATGAAGCGTTCAATTTTAATCTTTTTTTTTCTATTATTGATTAATTATTATGACTTCGTCATCAGTTGGGTGGGGGGCTGAGCCTGCAGATGCGCGCGCGGGAAGAGAGGCAGTTCAGTTATGATTTCCTTTTAGAAAAAATTATTATTTAACCCCTATAATTTAAAAAATTTATTAATTTACCACTCTATTTCTAAAAATATACTAAAACATCACGGTACTTTAAAAAATTTGCTAATCAGTTAATTCATTAATTTCAGTCATTAGAAATGAGTATTCTATAATGCGGTTCAAAATTAAAAATTAAAATTTTAATATTTATAAAAATTGAATTAAATTGAAATAATTAAAATTTTTAAAAATAAAAATTAAACTGATAAAAATAAATAATTAAATTAAAATTTTAAATTAATTTAATTTAATCAATTTTTTAAATTTAAACTGAATCGTATCCACTCCTATAAACTATTATCAAGTATAAATATCATAAATAAATTAGACATTTTTATAAAGGTCAATGGGTATAAAAATGGCCAACGTTTATATGTATATTTATATTTTAATTTAATTTTTTTAATTTTAATTTAATTAGCTTAATTTTTATATTTTAATATAATTTTAATCTATCTGTAAATTTCTATATTTTATAATTGATATATCAATTTGATGATTTAGATAATATGCTCCGTATATTATTATTATTATTATTATTATTATTATTATTATTATTATTATTATTATTATTATTATTAAATAATTGGAAAAAATTCAATATTTTATATTATTTTACATTCTAATTTAAACATTTAAATTTTAAATTAATTAATCCAATATTTAGTATAATTTTAGTTAATTTTCAAAAAATCAAAATATAAGAGTTCAAATATAATATTTAATGTAATATTTTATTATTTTTTAAATATAATTAATATGAAAATAATATAACTCATATTTAATTGTAGTTAAATAATATATTTAATTTTAAAAATATAAATAATTAAACTATTAAATATGTCGTCGATAATTTTAATAGTATATAAATTTTATTTTGTATTAATAATTATAAAATTTTATAATAAATATATTATTTTTAATTATTTTATATATTATTATTTTAAATTAAATAATATGTCCTTTATAAAATATTTATAATTATTATAATAAAATAAAATTTATTAGTATTGAAAATATAAACTACTTATTTAACCATCAGATTACTTATATTTAATTTTAATTTTTAAAAGTTATGTCAAAATTATATTTAAATATAAATATTAAATCAATTTATCTAAAATTTAAATATTTATATTGAAATATAAAATGATATAAATACTGTTTTTTTTTCAGCCAATTAATCAATTAAAAAATAATAATAATAATACATATAGCATATCACCTATATTATTAAATTGTTATATAAAATATTAAATTTAAAAACTTACAAATTAATTAAAATTATATTAAAATATAAATATTAAATCAATTAAATTAAAATTAAAAAATTAGATTAAAATGTAAATACTTATAAACGTTGAGTCTTCTTGGATCTATTTATCTTTTATAAAATTGATAATAAGTAATCGATTAATGGATTTTTTATATTATAAAAATTAAATAATAAAATATTTAATATTTAAAATTATAAAATAATAAAATAATATTTTTAATGATATAAATGTTTTAATATATATTTTAAAAGTAAACTACCAATTAACAAATTTTTTCATATAATATTTACTAAATAATTTTTTTTATAGAAAAAGTTAAAAAAGTTGTAACACCTTTTATTCTGTACAAATGTGGATAAAATAAAAATTATCATAAATTATATTTTTTTTAGATATTTTAATATAAAATAATTTTTTTTATGTGTAATTATCAAGTTATTAGATAGTTAAAGTAAATTTAAAAAAATAATTAAAATAAATGTGAAATTTTAAATTAAATTTTATCAGAGCTTTTTTCTATTTTATTAATATTTTAACATGTAGTAAATATAAAAAATATATTTATAATTATAATTATACTATCAACTATCATTTGATATTTTATTATTTTTTAATTTAGCATTCATTTCATACTAATATCATCCTTTATTTTTTCATAAATATCATCACATGTAAACACTTACCTCTTTTTTTTTTATCAATACATTATTACTTTATTTTAACTTACATAACTTTTATAATCCACTCTATTTAATATATATGTGCTAAAATATAACTGTACTATGACGATGAGACTCAAACAACTAGTTATGATAGAGGTTTCGATTTCTGATGTCGATCACTGATAACCTCTGCAATGATTATTTTATCTACAACTTGCATGAGGTAAAAATCAACACGTTAAACTAATACTCAGTGGGTGATTGCAAACAAATAATAAAATAAAGCAAACATATTCATGTATATAGATAATTAAGCAATTACAAGCATGTAAAGAGTAGTTAACATAATATAAACATATTTGTCAAACTTTTTGGTATAAGATATAAGTGTCATATGTATTCTTGTGCACGACAATAATTCCCTTCGCATTCAATAAAAACATCTTCTTTTGCCACTATTACACATTTTATATTTATAGCAAATCACCGTAAATTAGTGCATGTAATAGATGCAGACATGTTAACATTCATTGATAATTTCACAAGAATCGAGTTCCAATCTTAATTAGGTTCTCAACCCTTATAAACATATAATAGGGTCGATTAGGTAGATAATAAAGAGTTATAACGATGGGTACATAGTGCCAAACGGTAGGCTCAAGGGCCAAAATTGGGATAGCAAGGCTTCATGGCCATGCTTATGAGGTACCTAATATGTAACCTCAAATATAAATTATGTATTAGTAGCAGTACTGCGAACTCTGTATATTTATATGACATGTCATACCCTTAAGTTAACATCGACTCTTATTAAGTTTACGAGGGTCAAGTATCATTAATTTAATGTATCAATCTATTTTTGTAAATACACGTTATTTGAAACTGTTTCAAATTATTTCCAGAATACATATAACATATAACAAAGTTAACAAAATGAAAAACTCATGCAAATAGTGTAAAATTTTATTGACTTAACATTCTAATATTGCATCAAGTCAATTTCTTTTTTGCATTTCATACTACTAACAAGTAAAGAATGGCAAGTTTTACTCAAATCATCATGCACAAATAAGTTTTATTATCAAGAAAGCACGTGCAAAAATCAAGTACGATAAGCAAGTATATACATAATTTTTACCGATTAAGCAAATATGTCAATTTTTATACATTCCAATTCAAGAGGGTTGCATTTTGTCATATTTTGCATCAACTTTTCAAGCACTTTAAAATTACAATCTAACTTAAGTTTCTTCATAACAAATGTGTATTTATGTCTTATCTTTATAACAATGTATAATTTATACAAATTTGATCATCTAGTTTAAGTTACGAATTTTTCTTTACAAGCTGCTTAATAAGGTTTTAATTTGTCCAATATTAATACTTGTTTATAGTATCACAAGACATATCAGGTACATACAATTTCATACAAATTCAAGTTTAAGTATCTTATACAAAGTTTTAGATATACTTATTACTATTCATTTGGCACCGGTCTTAACAAATTTCATTGACTAAATAATAAGTTATGGTATAATCAATACAGTTTATTCTGGATGTTCTATCACTGTATCCAGTTTAAGTTTACTTGCAATTTACAACATCTTATCTACAGATTCAAAATTTAGTCAATTATAAAAATTTTAGATCTTTGTCTCAGCTTTCATTTGGTATATTTTGGACCTAATTTCAATAACTACAAAATGAGTTATGAAACTTCTATCACGTACTGCCTTATTAAAATATATCTCGGCAAGTTTGCACTTTTAACTCCAATGTTAAATTTTTTTACTTTAAACCTTTCAAACACTATTCCAACATTTATACTACATATTTATACAATCAAAGCAATATTTCTAATAAGTAAAATCAATCCCTAATTTTACATATTCATAAGAAAATCAAGAGAAAAAAGAAAATCATACAAATACCAAACATTTCTTGAATTTCTCTTTCTTTTCCACTTATACTCTTTAGTTATTTTCTTTCCTTTTGATATTTCTTTATCTAGATAAATTTATATTTTAGGAAAGGATTGAATAATTAAAAATTAAAACTTTATAATTCAAATTCATAGATGAAAAAATGAGAAGATACTATTTTCTATACATTTCTAAGCTCACCTTTGATTTTCAAGCTTGGTATATATGGAATCCTAAATTTTTCATTCTTCAATTCTTTCGGTATATAACTCTTTTTTTAGTTATTGATCTTAGATTAAATTTTTGTTAAAGAAAAAAATTGATTTGGTGGGAGATTGGCTTGGATTTGGTAGAAAAAGGAAAAAAAAAAGGTTTTTCAATGGTATAAACTACGGCCCTAAGGATGGTGGAAGAAGAAAACTTTTTTTTTATTTGCTTTATCATTTCTTTCATATTTAGTTAGGTGACACATTGAGGGTTTAAGTGAAGAGATAAAAAAAATGAAGGACTAAACTGAATTTTATCTTTAAACTTTCTATATTCACACTTTAGCCTATTAAACTCTTTACCATATTTCAATTTAGTTTTTAAAATTTCAATATTTATATATTAACCTACTAAATTATACTTTTAGCCTTTAAAAATCATTTTCACTTAAGTAGGCACTTCGAGTTATGACAAGCACCTTAAGCAAGCATGTTGGAAAACCCAAGTACCTTCCAAAAGTGACATGTTTTCAACTTACTAATCACATTGTCTATTTTATTTTTGGATATGTTTGATTTTTTATTTGAATTTTTTATAATTTAGTTATTAGCGATTTAGAATTATGCTAGCATCTTCCCTAAATAGATCGGGATAAGCTAGCACCTCCTCTAATACTACTCTCTCTGACGTAAAATAGTCTAACCCATGTTACTATTCTAACTATGATTTGAGAATGTTACAAAAGTTGATTAGGTGGTAATGTGAACATCAATAGTCATATTTAAAGTGGAAAGAAGATGATAAGAATAGAGGAGAATAAGGATAGCAACTCCATTGTTTATTGCTTATGGGCTTATTTTGCATCCAATTGAAAAGCTGCGACCAATTAAACCAAACGAAAATTAAACTATTCCCTTCACCATTTCTCTGTCACACAGCCGCGATGCCTTAATTATGTTCCTTTGAAATTAGTAGCTATGGCGTGCAAAAATGGTGGGATTCAGATTTGGAACGATCAAAACAAAGATGGACCAGGTAGCTGAAGCTTGAGCAGATTTTCTGCAGGTAATACACTACGATGATGCAGAATAATTACAACCAAACGGGGGTCTCAAATGGAGAAGGGAATTATTCGAAGAACAAACAGCAAAAAGCTTTGGAAAAATAATAGAAGCCAAAAAGGGGATCGGAGAAACGAGATATTCTGATATTCTGATATTCTGATACAGAATCGTCGGAGACTGAACGTCCTTCGCCATCCTCCACCTCCAAGGATGGTCTTTAACCCTGAAACAGAAAACTCTACCAAAGGAATTGTTTACAAAACAGATTAAACTAGTAATCTGAACTTTACTCAGAGATGATATAACAAAGTGAAGATTCAAAATATCATTTTATTATTTCTAAAAATTTTTTTGAATTCAGGATGTGTTTTCAACATTCATATTATTGAAAAAGCATATTGAAGAGTCTAAGGGTGAATATAGAGCATATAACTTATTAAAAAATATAAAGTTATTTTTTTGAAATGATAAAAAATATAAAGTTTAATATTTTTTTATAATAGCAAATATTAAAGTATAATAAAATAATATTTTAATTTAAAAATTTAAAAATTACGGCTTACAATGTGTAATTTCGGTCTAAGAAAAGCAAATTGTTCTCTTGAGACACATAATATTAGACTAAAAGACTCGAAAATGATCCGATGAGTTTTCACAATCTATTAAATATAAGGATTTTTTTTTTTAATTTTTATCGATGGACAGTAAATCCTAAACTAAATTTATTTAAAATTAATAAAAAATTAAGAAAATTATTTAGATTTTTAAACGTATTTAATTGAATTCTTTTTAAATAAAAATTATAAACAAACAAAACATATAATTTAATTAAATTTATAAAATTTCGTGTAATTTAAATAGAACCAAACGAAGAGTTTCTGTTGGTACAGCTTAACATAAATTGCGGAACCAAACGGCCCTTAATGTCGCCCAGTTTCAATTTGTGGATCGCGCTCAAATTAAAATGAAGCTTCGTAAAGAAAGCATCCGCGGTTAAGCTTTAAGCCATGAAGAGAGGCTTTTCAGGGGAAAAACCATGCATAAATCCGCCGGCTTCGCGATCAAATCCTTTCGCTCTGTTGCCTATCATACGTCGTCCTGCACTTTGCCCAACCCATCTGCATCCTTGATTCATGAATTCACCCAGTTTTGCTACCAAAGAAATCTGCCCAGAGCCATGGAAGCCATGGACGCAATGCACAAACATGGAATTTGGGCCGACTCTATCACCTATTCTGAGCTCATCAAGTGCTGCTTGGCCCGCGGCGCCGTTGAACAGGGAAAACGTGTCCATAAACACCTTTTCTCTAATGGGTACCATCCTAAAAAGTTTCTGATCAATGTTTTAATCAGCATGTATGTGAAATTTAATATGTTGGATGATGCTCGGGAGTTGTTCGACCAAATACCTGAAAGAGACTTTGTGTCTTGGACCACGATGATATCAGCTTACGCTAATGCTAAGCTAAACGACAAGGCCTTGGAGTTTCTGATTTTGATGCTTAGAGAAGGTGTGAAGCCAAATATGTACACCTATTCTTCGGTTTTGAGGGCATGCGACGGATTATCTAATCTTAAGCAGCTCCATGCTAATATCATAAAGAGTGGGTTAGATTCTGATATCTACGTTAGGAGTGCTCTCATTGATATATACTCGAAATGGAGCCAGACTGGAAATGCATTGAGAGTTTTCAATGAGATGGCGACAGAGGATTTGGTTATTTGGAATTCTATCATTGCCGGGTTTGCTCAAAACGGTGATAGTGATGAAGCTTTAAAACTTTTTAAGAGAATGAAGCGAGCTGGTTTTCCAGCTGAGCAAGCAACGCTGACGAGTGTCTTGAGAGCCTGTACTGGGTTAGCTCTGTTAGAACTGGGGAGACAGGTTCATGTTCATGTCTTCAAGTATGATCAAGATTTAATCCTGAATAATGCCCTGCTGGATATGTATTGCAAGTGTGGTAGTTTGGAAGATGCCGATACTGTTTTCACTCGGATGGTGGTCAAGGATGTAATCTCTTGGAGTACCATGATTGCAGGGTTGGCGCAAAATGGTTACAGCAGGGAGGCGTTGAGGTTGTTTGAGTCAATGAAAGTCTCAGGCCTAAAACCAAACTACATAACCTTTCTTGGAGCGCTATTTGCTTGCAGCCATGCTGGGCTTCTAGAAGCTGGCTGGTACCATTTCCGATCAATGAAGAAGCTATTTGGAGTTGATCCAGGAAGGGAACACTACTGTTGCATGATTGATCTTCTTGGAAGAGCAGGGAAACTTGATGATGCACTGGAGTTGATAAATGAAATGGAATGTGGACCAGATGTTGCGACATGGAGAACATTGCTTGGAGCATGCAGGGTGCATCGGAATGTGGATCTGGCTATACATGCTGCCAAACAAATTCTAAGGCTTTATCCTCAAGATGCAGGAACCTACATACTGTTGTCTAATATTTATGCAAATGCTCAAAGGTGGAATGATGTTGCGCAAATTAGGAGGACCATGAATGACATGGGAATTAGGAAAGAACCGGGGTGTAGCTGGGTAGAAGTGAATAAGCAGATTCATGCTTTCATTCTAGGGGATAATTCACATCCTCAACTTGATGAGATCAACAAACATCTGACTCGGTTGATTCAAAAGCTTAAGGGAGTTGGTTATGTCCCAGACACTAATTTTGTGTTGCAAGATCTTGAAGGGGAACAAAGAGAAGACTCCCTGCGACACCATAGTGAGAAACTGGCACTTGTGTTTGGTTTGATGAGTTTGTCCAAAGAGCAAACTATTAGGATCAGAAAGAATCTCAGGATATGTGGAGACTGTCATCTCTTTGCTAAACTTGTAGCAAAGGTGGAGCATCGTATTATTGTGATCAGAGATCCCATCAGGTATCATCATTTTCGATATGGGGTATGCTCCTGTGGAGATTATTGGTAAGAGAAGATCAAGCATGGAGCTTTTGCTGCCTCCACCACAGAGCATTAGATGGATGAGAAGAGGGAAAGATAGAAGACTAACATTGCAATTTACACCTAAGAAACAATGAACAGCTCAAAAAGGTCATTTTCTAAGCGGATTGTCAGGCGATTGAAGACAGGTGTGCTAATTTGATAACCAACTGATGCTGCTAGACATGTAACCTATATGTATTTATCTGAATATTGAGCATAGCTTTGAGCCTCAATAGTAGTAATTTATTGAGATCTCAATAAAGCCCCATCAGATATAGTACAAACTTTGTCAAAACTTTCATACATAGACACAGGGACTGCAAAAATTGTTCTGCAATGAATTATCATAGCGGCAAGAAATGATATTTTGAAATTTTGAAGTGAAATGACATGAAGATGAATCAAGTGCATTGTGAAGCATTCCTTAAGGAAAAAAAGATACATTGTGCAGTACCAAGTTCAAATAGCACAAAACCAAACCCTAACAGTTCTATTTTTATCAGATTTGCCTGCTTATTGAGGACATATCTGAACAGTTCTTTTACAAGAACAGAAACTTCCATAACATGTGGCCTTGAAGATGGGGTTATCTTGTAATTCATCTTTAGCTTGCTTGCATGCTCAACTTAGAGAAGCACAAACTTTAATTACTGACTCGTGGATATCAATGTCTTTCAGGTGCTAAGCTTGGTTTAGGAGCTGCAAGGAGGTAGAAGACATGTTGGTTAAACTCCAAAACCACTGAATGGATATTAAGGTAAATTCGTAAGCATGCAAAGATTGACAGGAGTCAGCAAGGCAATATCCATGTTAGATTCCTAAAGATGGCACTCTTACAAATGCAGAGAACTATATGAATCCAAAACAGAATTCAGTAAGGCAAATTTATAATTACTAAAATAAATATTGATCCTCAGTCTTCCAAATCAACCCTATCACTCACTTCACTTTCTTGTATTAAATATACAAGGAAGAAAAAGAAGATGATAAAGACGCAGAATTATGATTTGGAGTTCGGCAGAAGATTTTGGTGGCCTTGGCTTCAAAGGTTAGCAGTAAATTTGGCATTAGGTTAAAGATGATTTTACACAGATTCTTAGAGGCTAGGTATGATTCCTTAAAATAATTACTTTGTTTAGATGAACCTTTTAATAAGGGTAAAGTTTCCATCAATTTGAAAACCTCCAAATTAATAGATTGTTAAGGTTTTGATATTCTACGTCACATTGCTTTACCGCATCATATTTTAACAAGCTTCCCTTCGCTTTTTTCAAATATTTTTTAGATTTTTTACCCCATATTTTGAATTGAAAATTTTATAAAAACTCAACTCAATTGATATTTTAATCAATTTTTTAATTTTAAATGAAAATTTTAATTATTAATCGCAACTAATTTTATAAAAATTTATTTAATTTTTCTTATAAAATACATTATTTCAAACAAAAGTTTATTTTACTTTTTGGCCATTTAGTAATTTGATTGCCTGGGTTTTGATTCTTTTATTCTTTATTTATTATTTTCACGCTTTTTATTGTTTGTTGATCTCGTGTAGATATAAATCTTAAATATTATTAATACATATTTTATTAAATAAGTAAATTATACAAAATATATCTATTTATATAATATTAATAAAATAAAATAAAATTACATATAATTTAAAAAATAAAATAATATTACATTTAAATGTGAATAGTATTTTTAACAAGTAAAAAAATATATTTAATTATTTGATAATTTAATTTATATATTAATTTTAAATGATATAATTTTATAAAATAATTTATTTTAAAAATAAAAAATCAAACTAAAATTGAATTCAACGGTTTTGGTTTTAATTCACAAGAGAAACAGTAATAAATTCCATTAATTTAAGATTTTGGTTTGATTTATGAATCGATTGACTAGTTCAATTTTTGATTTATTCAGTTTAATTTATGATTTGTTCGGTTTCATTTACGATTCAAATCAGACCGTGGACAAGTCTAATCTCGTACAGCATATGTTGAACTTTGGGTTATATATAATTATATATGTACCCCTAAAATGGAGATAAAACCTAAAAGCTGAGTGTTCGTTTTTGTTGGATCATGCCACTCTCTATTTCTGTATAACATGAAATAGAAATTTAACGATTGAAGTATGTTTTTCCAAGAAAAGGCAGAACATGATTGGAACATGGATTACAATCGTTAAAAATGATTGTAACATGTTTTCCCCAACAAAACAAAAACATGATTGTAACATGTTTTCTCAATAAAATAACAGAAAGGACATGATTGAACCATGGATCTTGGAAATGTATAGATGTTTGAATCTCAGAGACTGGAAAACTTTAACTATTCTAGAAATAATACTTCAAATGCCTAAATTAAAAATAAATAATTGCCATTGTCTAGCAATTGTAACAATAATTTAGAGCATTGAATTAGAAAAATGTGACATCGTAATCTACTTTTAAGTTCCTTGCTATCGTAACTAGGGATTTAAATCACCAACCAATAGAATTAGAATTAGAATCAACGGCCTAATCCCTGAATTTTCCCTTCGTGCCGAACTAGACCTAGATTTTTCTTTTTTCAATCAGCATAGCAACAATATGAGAAGTCTTGATCTTGTTTTAAGAAGATCGCAGATATAGGAGTAGGAATAAACTCAAAATCAAGATCTCATAATCTTTTTAAACAAATTTAAAGTTTATTGATTAAATAACAACTAGTTTTAACTCTTACGGGAAAAGAACTTCTAAAGAAACACATATACTTTTTTCCCCAAAAATAAAAAGTTCATGAGCCAAAACAAATCACTACCTATCAAACCATTTCACCTGCTAAATAACAAGTTTTAATCACTAGTAAACTGTCCTAAACAAATAATCCTGGATTTCCAAACACAAACTTGAGTCTCTCCCACTCCCACTAGTGTAAATGTAATGACTTTTCTCAGCTCCTGTGGGTCTCACCTCTTAAGTTTCTTCCTCTTTCATCTCAAAAGAAGAGCCAAAATAACATTAAAAAAATATCTAATATAAAAAGGGGTTCGAAGTTCAAACCCTAATTGAGCTAAAGTTTCGGATTCTTCTTTCTAATTCCAAGGCTTTCCGCTATTTGTGTCTGCCATAGTGCTTCATCGTCTCGGAAGGACTCAACTACGCTTGATCTCGGGTCTGCTGCATGTCCCCACAATGCGAATCAAGGCTTCCAAGGGTAGCTTTTTGAGAATTTCAACAGTATCTTCTATGGAGTGTCTAATCTTACCAGCAAAGCAAAGATAGCTTTCATTTCAGCCAAGGAGATTCAGGTCATTTCCTAAAGAAAAGTTCCCTCCATAGCCTCCCACAAAAGAGAGAAAAGGCAAAGCAAGAATAAAAGAATCAAATCTAAGTACATCTTAGACTTCTCCTAGGCCTCATTATCTCTAATGGGTGCTCTTAAAGCCTTAGTTCTGCACTTGATCATGTTACAGACATGCAAGATTGCTGCCACTAATGCCACTGATGAGGAATGGAAGACGGCCACTGCAACTTACACCAAAGAACAATTTGGGTCAATCACTATAGGTAACTTTTCTCATTACTAGTCCTACCATTTGGGTAAATGTTCCACCATTTCAACTCATACTGGGGCTTCATGTTCCACACATCTCGGTTCTAATTGAGAATGCAGAAATACATAAGTATGGTCGATTTCAGATAGGATGGGATTAAGTCTCGGCTAAGCTCAGTTGAGTTGAATATATACGGTTTTGCAAGTGTGTAATGGCCTTTTTGGTGTTGCAGAAGGAGCTTGTGGGTATGGTGATATTCACAGAGCCACCTATGGTAAGTATAGTGCTGGATTGAGTAGTATGTTGTTCAACAAAGGGAGTACCTGTGGAGCTTGCTTTGAGGTCAGATGCGTAGATCACATCTTATGGTGCCTGCAAGGTAGCCCCTCTATCATTCTCACTGCCACAGATTTCTGTCCTCCAAATTATGGGCTTTCAGCAGATTATGGTGGCTGGTGCAATTTTCCCAAAGAACATTTTGAGATGTCAGAGGCAGCATTCACTGAAATTGCTGAAAGGAAAGCCGATTTAATTCCAATCCAGTACAGGAGGTATAAGAATGAAATTACAAATAATTTGCAAAATAGTTACAATTAATAAGCAAACATTATTATTGCAATTTTATGCAGGGTGAAGTGTGAGAGGAAGGGTGGGGTGAGATTCACAGCTAGTGGGAGTTTTAACTTCTTACAGGTGCTCATTACCAACGTAGGAGTAGATGGTGAAGTGGTTGCAGTGAAGGTGAAGGGATCAAGAACAGGATGGATACCTATGGCAAGAAACTGGGGCCAGAACTGGCAATCCAATGTCAATCTTGTTGGACAGCCTCTTTCTTTTGAAGTCACTACTAGCAGCAGAACACTCACAGCTTACAATGTTGCACCAGCAAACTGGCAATTCGGTCAGACATTTGAGGGCAAACAATTCTAGCATGAAAAGCTTTCAAGTTCCAGTATGAAATGTGACGTCCAACTTGAAACTTTGATTTGAGACCCTGGTGGTGAAGAGTTCAGCAGTATTATCTTTAGCATACTTTTTATACAACCATTACTTCTGTCACTCAAATTTTCCTTCCATGCCATAAAGTTGTCCTTGGTCAAAAAGGGCGAGAAAGCTGTATAGAAAAGTTGAGAAGGAATAGGAACACAGGTCCTGGTTTTCTCTTTCTACGAGACATTATTTATTCAAAAGTTAATTAATAATGCAATGGTAATTATTACAAAGTTGGGGAATCTACACTCTATTCCAACTCCGAAGCTCCCCCGCTGCCCAAACAACCCCCAAATATTATTATTATTATTATTAATAAATACAGGTGTGTAAAACTTCAACTCTCTATAGACAATCCCTGCATAATGAATAAGGCTGTCTTTAAAGACGGCATACTTGGCATGACATATTAGCAAATTGAAAACTACTTAACAACACCAAAACCTTTTTTTACTCTCATACAAATGTTCGTGTGCTTGCACATGCAGGAAATGATTTTCTATATCTGACGTGCAAATTATGCAAGGAATATTGAAATGCGGGGATAGATAATAAGCACTAAGCAGCCAAAGGAGCGAATTTATGTCAGCATAAAGATGACACAGCAGTACTAATAGCTGCCCAGGGCAACATGATATGTGCAACATGAGCAAATAAGAATTTCTGCATCTATGTAGAATTTGAATTAATATTTGAATTAACTTTGACTTCCACCATCATGCAGGCTATCTTAAGTGGCTCAACAATCTGACGAATTTACGGTATTTACCTCTCCCATTGGCAAATGTAGATTACCAAGTTCACAGGCTATGTACCTCACAAGGAATGATCCAACCACATGCTGAACAGCTAGGGTAGAACCATAATCATAAAGGGGGGAAAATTGGTACATGTCACTCCTCTTTCTACACAAACTAAATGAGTAAAAGAGCCTTAGTTGAAAAAACTTGCAAGCTTTGAGCAGTAACAGAAGTGATAATGAAATCAATGAATGATGTGGCAAATAATCTTATGCGGTGATTAAAAGCCATTAGATGGCTCAGTAAAATACCGGTAATGTGAAAAATCAAACATACTGCAGAAGTAATCCCACAAGCTCTGGAAGAGGTTCAATGTTACTCCATGAGGTTCTTCAAAAGGCTTTACATGAATGAATGTAAAGATGGCTTATGCTCCCTCATCAGGCATAAAATGAAGAACTAATTCACCTTCCATCCGAGCTATTGCTTGCTATCATCTCATCCTCATCCTCCACTAAGAAATCCAGTGATTCACCATAATATCTTTGCGCATCCTGCCTTAGAATAGTAGAAGCACCAGATTCACCTAATGATTCTAAACCATTTATGAGTATTCTGAAGGTTGGCCTATCAGGTTCATATCCTATAGCTTTCATGAAATCATAGCACTCCATGGCAAGTCTAGGTAGGTTAGAATTTATCAATGTCGTCATCAGAGCACTAAACCCCTCAGTTTCACCAAGTAAATTACTTTCTGTTTTCAAACACGTGCACAGAAATTCGACTTCCTTTAAATACCCATTACTAGCCATCACTTGAATCATATCATTGTACAAAGAGAGCTGGGGCTTATACCAGTACTCCTTCTGAATATCTTCAAAAACCTGTGTCATGCAATGAATAAATCAGCAATTGCAACGTAGAAATCAAAAGGCTGAAGGTTGAAGACATCTTTTGAACTTTTTTTTTTCTTCTGAGAAAGAGAAAATTTTGCCTTGAACAAGATGGAAAAAACCTATCACACCCCGACTCTTTATTTTGACTAAAAACCTCACCTGGCTAGCTCAATGTGATCCACTTATTCTTGAAAGTTTGGCTCGCTGAGAAGCTTGTAATACCCGGCTAGATTCAGACATCGGAATTCCTACCGTCCGGGGGAGTTCGAGGATGTCAGAGGTCTCTGGAAGGGTAAGAGAAAGTTTTCTAAAATATTTTCAAGTGTTTTAAAGGGTTAGCGTAGAAAAGGATTGAGTTTTGAAGAGATATGGCCAAGGAGGCATTTTGCCATGTTCGGCCCCCTAAGGTTAAGTTCGGCCGCCTAAAGTTCCCTAGTTTCGGCCCCCGAAGGTTAAGTTCGGCCGCCGAAGGTTGCATAGTTTTGCATGCGATTCGGCAGCCGAACCTGAGGCGGTTGCTCATCTATAAGGGCACCGAGTGGCAGAAAAAGGAGGAGGTTTCTTCTCTCCTTCTGACCTAGGTGAGGTCTTGATCTCCTTAAAGTATTTTCATGGTTTTTCTTCAAATCTTTCACGGTTGTAATGAGTTTTACCCTTGTTTTGAAGAGTTGTGAGCTTTAAACAAGGTTTTGGAGTTTGAAGCTTTTGAAGCTTGGTTTCTCCATATCTTTGAGTTTGGATCATCTCAGCCTTTGTTCTTCAAGAGGTAAGTGTTGATCCATGGTTCTTATGATGTTTTTATGAGTTTTGTAAAGGGAAAAGGGAGCTAGGCATGAGTTTGCATGAGATGTGCATCATAGGGTTTATGAATCCTTTATGTTTGCTGTGTGTCTTGTGAGCTTGTTTGTTGGAGTTTAAAGTTATTTGAAGCTCCCTTAGGCTTGTTGAAGTGTTTATGCATGTTTTAGAAGGGTTAAATGCATGTGTTGAGGTCTGAACAGGTGATGGAGGGACTGACAGGCGTCCTTGTGCACGAAACTGAGTTCTGGCTAAACTCAGGTTCGGCCCCCGAAAGTCCAAGTTAGGCCGCCGAACATGCCTGACTTTCGTCTCTGGAGGAGACATTCGGCCGCCGAAAGTGCTGCCGAAGGTGCCCTGTCCAGCCTTCCTTTGCTTGTTTTGCATGCATGTTTTGTGATGTTTTAGAGGGTTTTTGGAGAGATGTTCATAGTTATGTTAGAGTATGTTTGGTACCTCATTTGAGTCCTCCACTGTAGGATTGGACCCGAGGAACCAAGGTGTTTAGCAGTAGTAGCTGTTTCAGAGGTAGAGGTAGCCCAGAGGTAGCCAAGTAGAGACTACAGGTGAGTGGAACTAACTGTACTATTTTACATTCAGAAATGACACGAATCTAGCATGATCCATGCATCATAAAATGCCATGTTATGTATTAGGTTGTATTGCATTAGATTCCACGAATATGCTGCATTGCATAAGCTGATATTTGTGTGGATGAATGTTGGATGATCCTAAGCCCTTGATAGAGCACAGATACAGAGTTGTGGCATGAGATAGCCATACCAGGTCGCCCCTGGTTAGTCCAGGTCGCTCCTGGTACTATGAGTGAGACAGCTGGGCTGTCAGATCAGAGCTCAGAGCAGTCCAGGTGAGGCCTAATCGCCCCTGGCACAGTTGGACATGTTATGATATGAGTTACTTCAGAGTAGTCCAGGTGAGGCCTCATCGCCCCTGGCACAGTTGGACATACTATTATGTATGTAGAGGGCTATGGTGACAAGTTCATCCTTGAGATGATATGTTTGTGATGTGATGCATTTCATGAGAGCATGTAATGAATGAACTGTTTTTATTGTTCCTCCTCACTGGGCTCTAGAGCTCATCCCACTCCCTTGACCCCAGTTTTGCAGGTTCTGAGAGAGCTAGGAGAAGTCAAAGTCAGCAAAAGTACAGAGGACAGTTATGCATGAATGTATGTTGTAATAGGATAGTGGACATGATGTAATTGAAAGATTAGTTGTAATGTAATAGATAGATATGTACTGTTACTGGATAGACTTATGCTTTCCCTAGTGTCACTGCTATAGTGTGATGTGTGATTCATCCCTTGTACACAATCCTGTTTTACGTTTCTTGATGAGAAATGTGTGAGTTAGGCTTAATGTATGGCTTCGATGAGATACCAGTGGGATGTGTTACAGATTGTGTGAATCCCTGGACCACAGCAGATAGTAGTCCCTGGTACAGGCCCTGAGGGCCATTTCAGATTGACATTTCTGAGTAGCAGTGGTTAAGCCTACAGAGTTTTACAGGATTGTTGAGTATCGTTGTATCATGTATGGGATTTATCAGGTACACAGAGAGTATAGTCGGCTTGCTACGGGTCCCGGCGGCCTTAAGCCGATCTGGATCCTAGTGCCAGTAATGGTTCGGGCCGTTACAGAGGGGTACCGGTTTCCGGGTCGTTACAAAGCTGTTCTTTTAGCTCACAGCATTGATATCTTAAGAGCCCAAATTGAAGGTGACTCTTCTGTGACTATCAATTCGCTGTTGGGTAATCCTATTATCTTGGCTATTCAAGCAGTCCCATGATATCACTGTTTTTTCTAGATTTTTACCCGAGTATTGTTTTTATCTTTGTTAAGAGAGAGGCTAATGTTAGTGCTCACAAACTTGCTGGGAGGATTTTATCGGACCCTGTGTTCTGAATTAACTCTCTCTTGCAATTTGATTTTTTATTTTATCTGTAATTCATTCCTTGCCATCTAGATGGCCTGTCAATGAATATATCTTTAATAAAAAAAAATATTTTTTATTTACCTACTGCACTCTTCGATTATTATTTTAACCAATTACAGTTAATATAATTTTCCGATTCATCTGTATACGGATTTTATATGTAAAAATTTACAAATAGATTAAGTTTACCATTAAGTTTCATATCACAATTATTCATTAATGAGTTTAATAAATTGTGCTTGTTAATAATAAAAAGAAATTAAGGATACAATATGGTCAATAGATTGCAATGACATCTCTCACTTCTGCAGGGACAGATTAAACGCAATAGGCCAAATCAAATCGACCATGTTTATAGTAGGCTAGTTGCAAAGATCATAATCCCTATGCTTGAATTTGATAGTAAATTACAATTCCCAATAGATAAAATAACAAATGACAGACTAAGAGATTAATAGAAAACCTGGAGGGCCAAAAGGCAGTGATTCTGGCGGATGAGTTCTCGGAGAACTGCCAACATATCGAGCTTCAGCAAGCGGCTGAATTTGGAGCGGATAACATGGCGGAAAGAGTGGGAGTTGTCGGCGTTGTTGTTATTGTAGTAGTAGGATCTTTTCAATGCCTGGATGGCCTGGATAGCTTCGATGCTGAGGTTCCTACCTTTCTGCAAGGGCTTTCGATTGTCTCCTCTTCCTTTCGCATAAACAATCATACTTGCAGCTCTTCTTCTTCTCCACACAAATGTTGTAGCCAGTGCAATGGATGCTGCTGGTATTGATGACGTCACCGTCATCTTTCTCCTCCTTCCCTAATCCCTGCTTCTGATACAGCAAAATGGCAAAACTCGCCGTTTAATTTGTTGGATAACACATTGGCAATTTCTAATACGCCATTTGCTGATGTGCTTGTATAAATAATATAAAATTACTATTCAGTCCCTAAACCATGTATAAATTTATTAGTTAATTTATTAATTTTAAAAATATATTAAATATTTATGATATTTTAAAAATTTTATTAATTAATATTTACATTAATTTTAACTATTAAAAATTTTAAAATTTTATAATTTTAAAAAAATTATTAATTAATTTTTAAAAATTTTTAAAAATTTATTAATAAATTATTTTATGTCAAGAATATTTTAAATTTTTTTTATAATATTTAACTATAAATTTAATGAAAAATTAACTAATAATTTTTTTAAAGTGTTAAAAACACTTTTCAAAATTATGAATTAATTAGTAAAGTCCTATACCATGAAAAATAAATAATAATTTTTTATAAATAAATAAATCTCTTTTTATATATAATTTATAAAATTTTATTTATTTTAATTAAAAATAAAATATTATATTTAAAATAATAAATAAATACATGCAGACTATTCACGTAAATAATTTTACACATAAAATACTTTATACACACTTAATCGAATTAATCGAGTCATATAACAACAAAGTACAATTCTAGCAGTTTGTTAAAATGCCTAAACTGCATGCATTATTATACTTCACTTACACTTATAGTAATAAAATAAACGGCTCATCTCGTCTCGTCGTGACATTCTTTTAAATTCTATGTCATTCCATTCCCACAGGGATAGAGAATTCGTCACTATTTTGACTATGCTATGTTACCGCCGAAGAAGTCATAACAGGAGAACACTCATTTTGAAATTAGGAATGTCAACGGGTAGGGTACCCGCGAAATTGAGGGTACCCAAATCTAAACCCGATTATATATAAAATTTCCGAATCCATTCCAAATTCGTTTAGTATTTTAATTTTACTATCCGTACCCGTTCCAAATCCGTTTAACGTACAATACTCAAATCCGACCGAATCTGATTTTTTTAAATTGAATTCAATGAAAAAAATTTAAAAATTTAGATTTTATAACCCAAATATTAAACCCTAAATTAGAAAATTTGCACAACCTGAATTAGAAAATTTGCACAACCTGAATATCAACCTCAATTATCTATTCAACTAAAACTATTCCTAAGATATGCACAAATATTAGAGACATACCCAGCAGTAGAAAAATGTTGGAGAGCAATAATCAAATAGCAAATATCCAAATAATCAAATTAATAGTTCATAAATTCTAAAATTCTTTAATAGCAACTAAATTTTTTTTAACAATATGGACATAAAAGATCTGATTATCAAAAAATTTGATTGCAAACCTATTCTAGCCAGGAGATGTCGCCGACGCCGATTGTGGAGAGGCGGAGAGAGTTGTCTCCGACTGAGAAGTGGGAGATGTGGCCACTGGAGAGAGAGAAGGAGATATCGGGAGAGAGAAGATTTATCGTCGACTGGGGAGAGAAAGGAGACATCGCCGGTGTCGATTGGGCTGCCGACACTCGTCAGTGAAATGGGGGAGAGAGGCGGGACTGTGGGAGATGTTACCGACTGTAGAGAGGAGATATTGATGACTGAGGGAGAAGAAGATCACAAAACCCTAACACGAACAAAATATCACAATCCAATGAATTCCAATACCTGAAAATTAAACTCGATTCCGATTCATTGAGTTAGGGAAGGGAGCTGAGTCGTTTGTAGGAGGAGAAGAATCGTTAATACCTCAGTATAAACAAATGACTGGCGGGGAAGAACAGTGAGCTCCTGCATTACTACGGTGACTGGCGGACGGGCGGATGAAGAAGAGAGGAGAAGGTGATATCTGATTGGGCGTCAGTGAAGTGGAGGAGAGAGGCCGATTGGAAATTGGGAATTATAGGAAGGGAAGCAGGGAGAGAGGCGCGACGGAGAGAGGGTAGTGAAAATGAAAAAAAAGGAATTATGGATCAGGGTTAGGGTTAAGGTTAGTTTTGTTATATACTAATCGGGTTCGGATAACGGGTATTCGATAGTCTAATTTCGAACCCTACCCGAATCTGAGACGAGTAAAATTTTTCAAACCCGAATCCGCCCAAATCTGTTTTGTAAAAATCCAAATCCGTCTAATAGGGTTTGGGCGGATCGGGTACCCGTAAAAACCCGCCTGCCTAACATCCCCATTTGAAATGGACTTACTACTCACATGCTCTGCACTTGTCTATTCGGCATTTATCGTGGGCACAATAACAGTACACTAAAAGTTCATTCTTGCCGGTCCTCTTTACTAGGAGTGGACTTACTATTTACATGCTCTGCACTTGGCTATCCAGCGTTTATTGTGGACACGATAACGGTACACTAAAGGTGCGTCCTTGCCGATCCTTTCATATTAGGAAAAAATCCTCTCAATGCCCTAACACCCACATCGAATATGAATAGAAGTCTCACCATATTCTGAACCCAATTCAAGTCCTTAATGCAGCGTTTATTGTGAACACGATAACGGTACACTAAAGGTGCGTCATTGCCGGTCCTTTCATACTAGGAAAAGGTTCTCTCAATGCTCTAACACCCACATCGAATATGAATCGAACTGTCTCACCATATTCTGAATTCAGTTCAGGTCCTCAATACTCTAACACTAATACCAAACTAAACCCAACTCATCGAATATGGACCTTTCCCGTGAAAGAGTGGATAACACTAGATATGGACCGAATTGTCTTAATATTTTTAATAATTATTAGTTTCACAAAATATGTACTTTTGTTTATTTTAAATTATAAATTACATTTTACAGCAAATATTTATTTTTAACTCTTTAATATAATTTTATTTTAAATATTATTTCATTTATATTGAAAAATAAAATTTCATAATTTTCAAGAATAATATTTTAATATAAAAATCATTTAATTTTTAATGAAACTATATAAATAAATAATACTCCATTGTCTCATAATTTTTATTATTTTATTTTTTATAACATATTAAAAATATAATTTTTTATTAAATTTTTAATTATATTCATTTTAAAAATATTAAATTTTATTAAATATTAAAAAAATATTTTAATATTTAAAAAGATGTTATTTTAAAAATAAAATAAATAAAATAGAAATATAATAGTTAATTTATATATTAACTATTTATATATATAAAAAATAAATAATAATTTTAAAACAACTCAAAAAAAATAAAATAAAAATTATAAGATAGAAATAATTTATCAAAAATATTAAATAAACTATTCTAATTATATTAAATAAATTTATTTTGATACCTTTTCTCAATAAATTTATAAATATAAATATTTGAGTTTTGGATAATTTACATAATTTTTTTAAAATTTAATAAAACTCTCGATAATTCATTAAATTTTCAGTAACAAATTAATTTATAAATTTAATTTCTATATAATTAAATAATTATTTTATTGAAAAAAATATATAAATTATTGTGAGTCACTATTAACTAGAGATTTTATGTTTTTTAATAGTTATAATGATTAATATCTTTTTTATGATAAAATATTTTTATTTATTATTTTAATAAAAAAATGTATTTTAATTTTTAAAAATGGGTGAATTTATGAGTTTTATCTATTATTTTTTATTTGTTATTATAGTAAATAATTTTAATTTTTAAAATATAAATTAATATTATATAAGTATAAAAAGTAATAATTAATAATTTTAATTTTTGTTAAAAATTAATTTTTATATTATGTATGTATAAAAATTACAGATTAATTTTATATTTAATTTAAAATTAAAAATTAATTTTATAATTAGGAGTTCGTCTACATTATTTTTATATGTATCAAAAAGTTTATACTTTATAAAAATTAAAAATTAATTTTTATATTTACATATTATAATTGAAATATGTTTAAATTGATTTTTATAAGTGTACACATTTTTATAGAATATTAATTTTATATCTTAAAAATGAAAATTATTTATAATAATAATACAAAAATAATGAATAAAACTTACAAATTCACATATTTTTAAAAATTACAAGTAGTTTCTCAATTTTTTATTATTAAAATAATAATAAAATAATTTTTAATTAAAAAATATTAACCAATTAAAAGAGATACTTTGATTATTAGAAAATATAAAATTTATAATTAATAATTACTTAACAGTAATTTATGTTTTTTATTAATAAAAATAATTATTTTATTAGATGAAAAATAAAATATTATTAAAAATTTAATGAGTACTGCCTTATAAATTTCCTCAAACCTGAGGGAGGTCCATTAAATTAGTTTTTAGTGAATGGAATTCTTAGGCTATGGTGTGGCGAATCCAAGCAATGGAATGGGCCACCATCTATCGTGCTAATTCTCAGAATCTCAACGGACAAAAAACGAGTAGAAACTGTGCGAGTTAGCATTGCCCACAAAAAAAAATAGAGGAAATTGGTATTCCTTTTCCGCTCACGAATTCGAAGTTGGACCCTCTCTCCCTCTAATCCTTAACATTTCTGTGTCGCCAATGAAACAGGTGAAGAAGTAATTAATGATTACGATCCCAAAAATCAAGCGTAAGTAGTAGAGCTTTGCCAGTTGGGTTGAATCGGAGATGTCGCTGAGAATTAAGGCGGTAGTAGACAAGTTCGTTCAGGAGCTAAAGGAAGCGTTAGATGCTGATATTCAAGATAGAATCATGAAGGAGAGAGAAATGCAGAGTTATATAGAAGAACGGGAACGCGAAGTTGCCGAACGAGAAGCTGCTTGGAAGGCTGAGCTCTCTCGTCGCGAGGTTCTTTCCTTTCCTTTTTTATTTTTTCCCCTTTTCACCTATGTGTATATGCCACTTGGTTTCACTGTTGCCTTGCAAAACAGGTTCGGGTTGTTGGAAAAATTTTGGGTTTTTATGGGTTATTTTGAATAAGCCGGATTTTTGTCAATTTTTCGTACTCGAGTATTTCAAAACTTCTGCTAGAAATTGATAGGGTTTCCAACCCAAAATTCCCAATCGATATTGATAATGGAGTGCTTCGATTGTAATTGATAAAACTGCAATCTCTAAATTGGAACTCACATCCCATTTCCTTTTGTGCAAATTACCTCCATCCCGAATAAACCCTTATATTTGGAAAAAAAAAAAAAAAAAACTTTAGTCAATTATGAACCATCTGGTACTTACCTAGTATGATTCTACAACTTCTCTCCCATATTAGCTCAAGGAAACTTTTTCTGTGCATCCTCTAACTTTTTCTTTTTTGGGTCAGTGTTGGATTAACACATTGAATGCTTAACTAAAATCAAAACTCATTAAATACTTGAACCCATAAAATCATACTAATTAAACATGAGTTAATTATATTATCAATAATTTCCTAAAAAAATAGAAATGGTCTCACCTATTGCATACTTTGCTTTAAATTTTGTTGAATTATCATAATCTTATTGCGAATAATTTTGCTACTTTATGAAAATTTAAAGCAAAATCAGCAAAAGTTAAAAGTGCAATTAGTAATAAGTTGGACTATTTTTCTTTCTTTTTTGACAAGCCATTTATATGATTTTTCATTTGTTCAATGGGTTGTGATTTTAGTTTTTAAGTGTTTAATAGGTTAATACAAATAGTAGGGATATAAGCATATTTTTACCCTTTTATTCACATTAAGTAAGGGCTGAGAGATATACAAGGAGAGTAGAAAGAATGTTTTCGATTAGAGTAAACTGTTATCTCTGGATGGATGTATTGGACAGCATTAAGGTGCTCCTACTAGTATCCTGCACTTTAACATAAAGCAGTTGTTTTTTGCACCTGGAAATTCTTTGGTTTAATATCTTGGGGTTGCTGTAGCAAGTTCTGAATCCTAATTTGCTGCAGCAAGGTTCTTTTGTAGTTAGTTCTATGGTGTAAGGTCTAATCAATACTGCCACATATGTATATTTTGAATTGGGATATTTCTAAAAACATCTTCAATTGAATTGTCATAGTCTTGAATAACATATTCAATATTGTAAAATGTTTCATATATGCGCTTTTTTCGCACCAGGGCATGCTTATCAAATGGAGCCCAGATCATACCGTGTTCTTTATTTGCATTTTGCGGGAATTGCTACACTAATGGATATGCCACATCACGTCATGTCAATCTAGAAGCTGACTCCTGATTCATATGATATGTTCTTAATGATTATTAGGGAAAAAAACCTTTATCATTCTTATGCCTATACTCTCTAACTATCCAACAGGACTAACACATTCTTATCTCATCAGCTGTGCAAATTAGTGTGTTGTTAGAATCATGTCAACTTAGTGTTAGAAAATCGACAACCTTTTACTAGTGTTTTTTGAATGCTTGGAATGCTGGACAGCTGATTTTAAATGGAGTCTCTTCATTGGTAGTTTTGATGGTCCCACAACTAAACGAGTGTGCTTGTTATCAAGCAACAAATGATGCCTGCTTAGTAACAAGTGCAATTAAGAGTGTAATACCACTTATGTGACTGCCTAGTTCCAAAATCGCTTGCTTGTCAGTAAACTGCTCATTGTCTCTTTATGATATTAACTTCACAAACATTATTTCTTTGCTTGTTTCAGGCAGAGATTGCTCGCCAAGAAGCAAGGCTGAAGATGGAAAAAGAAAATCTTGAGAAAGAGAAAAGTGTTCTAATGGGAACTGCATCAAATCAGGATAATCAAGATGGAGCCCTTGAAATCACTGTAAGCGGCGAAAAATATCGATGCCTAAGGTTTGCAAAGGCGAAGAAATAGGCTATGGGAGACAAGACCAAAACCACATTCTACTCTGCTTGGCTAGGACCAACAGGAGGAGACAAGTGGGGCGAGGCTTCATGACTGTAATATATATTCTTTCCTTAGACACTGCCCTGATAGTGCATTTGAAATGTGCACATCACTAGTCCATAAAGTAGTCCATCTGATTTAAATCAATGAAGAAGGGGTTAATGATCTATGGGATGTCATTCTGTTGAATTCGCAGTTATTGCTTTCATCACTTTTTTCTTTTCCAAATGATTTTATTTGATTGTTATTATTAGTATTTTCAGGCTATTTTATGGTTCTCCATTCCTCTTCTCCTCCATGATTTTCATTGGAGATTCCTCCCTGCCTTGAGTCGTTCTCTGGTGTCTGGTCTAGCGAGAGACAATGGTGACCTTGGCCCAACGGAAATCCTCTCTTAAAGCTACTGCTGGTGCGGGGGTTGACTGGAGGAGAAGCGCCACCAGCAGTAGCTGAGAAAATGAAGCCATCATATGATGTTTGGCCGGTTGAGATTTTTCACTTGCTATGATCTTCAGAAAATTATAATTTTAAACTCATTACTTTTAATACTATTTAAATTCTTAAATTTCTAAAATTATAATTTTACACACTTAAATTTTATAACGTACGTACAAATTACAACCACCTAATTACACTAATAAAATTAAGCAGTTACACTAGATATCAAATTAAATAAATTAGAAATGAATATGTCAATATACTTGGAGCCATTAAAATAAAAATCCATTTATAATTTTGGTTAATTCCTTAAACTTTATCAATTTTTATTTTATTTTTATATTTTTAGTGGCTTATATCGGATTATTATTTATTTCCATAGCCACTACTAAGAGTCAAAATATATTTATTTATTTATTATTAAATATAAACTGAATATCTAAATTACACATAAATTTTATTAGAAAAAATAACGAAATTTTCAATTTATATTTATCTATTTGACTTTCCTAATTTAACTTTAAAATCAATAAATTTAAAATACATAAATAAATAATTTATTATCATATATTAGAAAGATTAGAAGGATTGCAGAATATTTATGATTATTTTTAGATGTGTAACTGTGATTTATTTTAGATAAATTTATATTTAATAAAATTAAATTAATAAACTTTTTTTTTTCATTTGAAAAATATAAATTAGGCTAAAGGCATCTGTGATGGATTCCGAAGCCCGATGCGGAGGAGTAGAAAATAGGACACGCATTTCCTTTCTCAGGAAGAAATCAGAAATCAAGAAATCAGAAATTAGAAATCAGAAAAGAATACAGATTTGAATTAAGCCAATTCTAGAAGAATAACAATGGAAAGCTCATCGGAATTGGTAGCTTTCCCGTTGCTAATGACGCCGATCGAATCCAACTACAGAGCTTGCACTATTCCCTATAGGTTCCCTTCTGACAATCCCAGAAAGCCTACTCCTACTGAGCTTCAGTGGATCGACCTCTTCTTCAATTCTATCCCATCCTTCAAGTATTTTCTTCTTCTTCTTCTTCTTCTTCTTCTTCTTCTTCGCTTTATAAATTCAGATTATTTCATTCATTGCATGGGCTTCTGTTTTATATTTATGTGTCCCCTTTCAGGAAACGAGCTGAAACTGATACTACAGTTGTGGATGCTCCTGCTAAAGCTCAAAAGTTTGCTCAAAGGTAACTTACTTTTTTTAGCTGCTTCCTGATATTTATATATAAAAAGTTCTGGGTTATGTTTAGTTTTTGTGATCAAGTGTATAAGAATTTCGTTTTGCAAATGAATTTTCTATCTTAGTATGCAATGGATTAAAAATATACATTTTTTTAACTATGATATATGCTTTTCCTGTGCTTTTTGATAGGTATACTGAGATCCTTGAGGACTTGAAGAAAGATCCTGAAAGTCATGGTGGTCCCCCTGATTGCATTGTATGATAAATTTCATAAATTAATTTTATTTTTGTTTCGATTTCAGCAGGATAAGTTTATACTTGCTTCTGACTTTTATTTTCTCTCTTGATCTTTTTGGAAAATGTAGCTTCTGTGCAGACTGCGGGAGCAAATACTAAGAGAATTGGGATTTAGAGACATATTCAAAAAAGTCAAGGTATTTTTGTACTACTTTAAATAGGAGGAGTGTGTTGTGTGGGCGCAGTGGGGGTCACTTGCTTGTTTAGAATAGAGAACAATTTTTATATTGATTCCTCTCAATTCCAGTTCTGTTACCATGGAAGGAAAGGAATTGAAGTGAAGATGAGTGGAAGAAGAGGAATCACCTCTTTCTACCCTTAAAAGTAGTTGTTATGCTTACTCTTGGTATATGATCATTATACATTGTTGATGTTCTTGTTTTTGGTTTTGTAAATTGCTTGTCTTGTTAATGATTCTCTAGTGTGTTTTTCATTTTCTTGGCCCATTGAGATCGTTTGCTCATCAAAGCAATGGTGGTGATATTTCCATTTCATTTAAATTGAAGAGATTTTTTTTTTGTGGTGTGATGCAATAGGATGAAGAGAATGCAAAAGCTATATCTCTATTTGAGGATGTTGTTCATCTTAATGATGCTATTGAGGATGGAACCAAGCGTCTAGAGAATCTAGTTAGAGGAATATTTGCAGGAAACATATTTGACCTTGGTTCTGCACAGGTTGGTATAATTCATAGAAGATTTTATGATTTTGTGATCCTCTCTAGTTTCTTTAACAGGAGATAATTGTTTGTAACTGGTGGATTTAAGTCATGGTGATATTTAAGAAAAACAGATAACTTGTGTTTGGGATGACTTTGCTTGGATAACTCTTTTTCTCTACTCAGGCTCATGTTTTGTACATATTCTCACTTTAATGACTCTAAGTTTCTTTTGACCTTCCTCTTCCTTCAAGTCTTTTTTTTTTCAATTTACTAAGTCTTTTTTTTTTTCAATTTACTACCTTTTCTTGCTTCTGGAACAACAAACAAAGCTTTTATTTTGTTTATTTAACAGGTTCCAAATTAGCAAGTTTATGTAAGTTCTTATCATAACAACATAAATACTATGAATTGGTTCTTTCAAATTGATAACTTGCTGGCTGCTACTGATAATTTATGTCAAAAAATGAGATCATTTCTCAGTTCACCTTCCTCTCTCATATATCTAATATTTCCACTTGCTTGAAGCTTGCTGAGGTTTTCTCAAGGGATGGAATGTCCTTTTTGGCTAGTTGTCAAAACCTTGTACCTAGACCTTGGGTTGTTGATGATTTTTACACCTTCAAAGTGAAATGGAGCAAGAAATCTTGGAAAAAGGCAAGTTCCACATGCCTTTACTTTTTGTGATATCTCCTTTTGAAATAGTTTTTCCAAAAGAAGTTGGCACTACCATCCATGACAGAAATTGTCCTGACCCGTTTCTTTTCTTTTTTGTTACAACAGGCTGTCGTCTTTGTTGATAATTCAGGTGCAGATATAATTTTGGGTATTTTGCCCTTTGCAAGGGAGCTACTTCGACGTGGAACTCAGGTTTGTTCGCATTTAGAAATATATTTGCAACTAACCCAATCATAATTTTCTGATGTACATTTCTGATCAGATTCTACCTAGTCCAAGGTCTTAAATTGTGGTCATGGCTAGTCTCTAGTTCTACTGTGATTTTTTTTAATGATTAATTTGCAAAAGATGGGGGCAGCATTGTGGCCATAATCTCAAGGATTAATGACTGGTACAGGGTGGAAGCCATTACCATAATGGCCATAACAGCTCGTTTCACCTGTGATTATCAAATATTCTTTAGAATTAGCATGCCAAAACCATTGAAGAATAGCCATTGTACTGTGTAATGATTGTTATTTTATATCTTGATTTAGTTCCTCAACTTTCAAACTTTTTCTAACCTATTTTAGATGATCTTATGGTGGGTAAATGAATTCTTTAAATATAAGTTTTTCCATGTAGTCCTCAAATTTGATTTTGAACATTTAGTATCTTGTGCCTGTATTGCTACATTGATTTAACTGTGAAAAGGCAATATTCAAATATGTCAACCCAAAATTTACTGATTCTGAACAACCATCCTACTTTGATTTTGAATGAATCTTTGTATATACCTATATTGAGGTTTTTATTTTTGGGTACATTGGAAAATATATATTGAGCTTATTGACAGTTGTTTTTATTCAATTTTGAAATTTGAGGAGTTGCTTATTTAACTTTTTACTGCCCTCAGACATTTTGATGGGTATAAGAAAATCCATTTTTTCAAAATCTTCTACACCATTGCTATTCTGATGGGCTATTCTAAATCAATTTGATTTTGGCTATTTTCTAAGGCTGCTTATGATTCAGTTTATCAAATGAAGGCTTAATGATCGTTTACTTGAATTGTAAAATATAGCTTAAACTTTTGATTATATTATGTTTTACCTTAACTTTTCACTTTAATGTCTGTTTTCTTCAACTTTAACATAGAAGGCGAGTTCACTTGCTTTCTTAATGAGACCACTGAACACTACGGTGCTTCTAGTAGGTCACTTGATCATAAACAAAAATAAAAAATGGAAACAAAGCGAAAATGATTTTGGCCCTCTTAAGCTTACTTTTTCTCCATATCTTCTGTCTCTATCTCTCTCTCCAGGTAGTGTTGGCTGCTAATGACTTGCCTTCCATCAATGATGTCACATACCCTGAACTGGTTGAGATTATATCAAAGGTGAGAGAGAAAAACTCTTAAAACTTTGTGGATATTGTATTCTTGATTTTCTGACTGAAGTGCCATTTTCTAGTTGAAAGATGGAAGTGGAAAGCTTATGGGAGTCGATGCCTCTAATCTTTTGATTGCCAATTCTGGAAATGATTTGCCAGTAAGGAACAGAAACAATATATAAGACTTATATTGCTTGTTGAATGAGTATTATTTCATCAACTGAATGATGGGTATTTTAGCTGTATGGTAACAAGCCCCTTTTGTTGATTTCAGGTTATTGATCTTACAAGGGTTTCACAAGAGCTAGCTTATTTATCTAGTGATGCTGACCTTGTAATTTTGGAAGGAATGGTTAGTTTTCTCTCAAATTAGCAAGCAAACCTGTACAATATGCAATCTTATAAATTTACAATTTAATATTGATTTTTTATTGTTTAATAAATTTATTAGTTGAAAAAATTAACAAATTATCACATAGTGACTATTTTTCATCCTTATATTCTAATAAAAAAATAGAAAAATATCTAAATGCAAAACTATATGGGATGTAAAAGTGTAATGACCCCAAAATGGACCGTCACCGGCGCTAGGATTCAGGTCGGCTTAAGGCCGCCAGAACCCGTAGCAAGCCTGCTATACTCTCTGTGTACCTGTAAATCTCATACATGATCATACATTTTCTGTGAAAATAAAAACTCTTTGCTCTGAACCAAGGCTTAACCTGTGCATGCACTATCTCTGTACTCTGTACTCTGTACTCTGTACTCTGTACTCTGTACTCTGTACTCTGTACTCTGTACTCTGTACTCTGTACCCCTGACTAGAGCTTGCTCTAGATGGGTTAACTCATACCTGTTAAGCCTGGTTTTTCACATACAGTAAACAGATATACATATACAGATCATGTTATGAACAACATCACTAAGTCAAGCACATCTCTAACTATATACACAACTATTACATCTCTTTAATATTACATGTCCACTCTAGGCTATTACAAATCTCTTTACTCTTTCCGTACTCTGCTGGACTGTCCCTGTACACTGTACACTGAACCTGCAAAACTGGGGTTAAGGGAGTGGGATGAGCTCTATAGCCCAGTGAGTAGAACAGGAAAACATCTCATTAAAATATGATCTCATGGAATGCGTCATAACGCAGACAAACCACATCAAGAGTAAACCTGTCACCACATAGTCCCAGTAACTCTGTGCCAGGGCGTAGAATCGAGCACCTGGTCTTCCTGTCATATATGTATATGTGTATATAACACCTCTGTACTTACCATTGCCAGAGCGTAGTCAAAGGCTCCTGGTCGTTACTATAACTGCCAGGGCGTAGTCAAAGGCTCCTGGTCTTTACTATACCTGCCAGGGCGTAGTCAAAGGCTCCTGGACTTCCTGTCTGAGACTATTGGATCATTCAGCATTCACTCACATCACCAAATAACGATGCAATGCAACAGATTCGTGGATACTAATGCACTCAACCTATTGCATAATCATGATGCATGAGATATGCTAAAACATTCCATTGTGCAAGTAAAGAGTTAAGTTTAGTTCCACTCACCTCTGGCTAACTGGACTGACTCTGCAGGCTCTGAAAACTCTGGAGCAGAACTCACTGCTGCTCTCTCTGGTTCCTCTGGTCTGTACCTATACAAATAGACTCCAATGAGGGACCAAACTAACGTATGACCAACTCTATTACATTCCCCAAGAATCCCCTTAACCTCACTCTATCATCCATGCAAAGCATGCAAAGGAAAGCTGGACAGAACACTTTCGGCGGCAGGTTCGGCGGCCGAAAGTCCTCTCCAGAGACGAAACTCAAGCACCTTCGGCGGTCGAACTTCCACTTTCGGCAGTCGAACCCTTTCGGGGGCACGTTTCGGAGGCCAAAAGGCACTCCAGAGACGAAAGTCTCTAACCTTCGGCGGCCGAACTTCCCTCCAGAGCCGAAAGTCCAAAAGCTCGGGGGCAAGCTTAGGCAGCCGAAACCACCTCCTCACACCTCCTCAGGGGTTCGGCGGCCGAATGTACCTTCGGCTGCCGAACCTGAGTTCATCAGCAGGGCAGAAACTTGCCCTGCCTCTCGCCCAATGCACAAAACTCACTCCACTTCAAACACTTCAATACTTCCACTTGCATACACTCATGTATATGCTTCAAGGGGTCAGAAACTACCTTAAAACCCCAAACATACAACAAAAACAATACAGAAACAAGCCTTGCTCACAAAATCATCAAAAACTCACAACTAACCCTATTCATGCAACTCTCTCCATAAACCCCATAAAACCTTCAGAAAACATAAAAACAAGCTCAGGATCTTCACTTACCTTGTGAAAACAAGTAGATGAATGATCCTAACGTGGCGTTTTGAAGCAACTCTTCTTCAAACTCTCCAAACTTCACACCTTTGAGTTTTTAGCTTAAAACCTTCAAAAGATCATAAAAACGAAGCAAATCTTTGCATGATGTAATGAAAACATGAAAGAATACTCACAAAGGACAGAGTTTCACCTCAGCAAGTGAAAGAAACGGTGCTCTTACCGCTTCAACCGACTGAGGGCCATTTATAGGTGGCTGGCCAGACCACCTTCGGCGGCCACACGTGAAACCGAAAGCCATGCATGTTCGGCGGCCGAACCTCAACTTCGGCGGCCGAACCTGGCTTTTCTGCCTTGGTTCATTTCACCCAAAAACTCATTTCCTTATGCATGAAACCGATGAACATATCAAAACATTTAAGAAAAACATAAATCGAACCCTTCTAGAGACTTCCGACATCCCGGATCTCACCGGAAAGCAGAATTCCGATGCCGGACTCCAGCCGGGTATTACAAAAAGTACATCTATTCAACAATTACCTGCAATCCACTGGAAACTAATGTACTGAAAGTAATTTTTTAAAAAAGAAACCTCTAATGTACAATGAGATTACAAAAGAAAATGTAGAAAAAAAAACCCCTCATATTTATGATGTGAATTGGAAACCAAAGAGTACCAACAGTTATACCAGTAGAACATTAGCAATCAAAAGGACCCTATTAGTAGTCAAAACAAATAATAAGTCCTATCTTTGTTAAATATCCAATGAATAAAGAATAAAATAATAAGTAAAACCTTTAAATACCGTATTCACTAACATAAATGAAATAGGTATTCAAGCTCTAACTATTTCTTAAAATTTAAAAATTCTAAAAGTTAAAGAAAACTCGATAGCAATTTGGGAAAATTGAAAATAGTTTTTTGTTTTCCATTTTATATTCTCTAAGAAAGTTCCTGTTTTCAATTTTCACAGAAAATAAGGAAAACATATTTACCTATCAATAATAAAAAATAGTTTTTTATTAAGAAATTTTAAAGAAGTTCATAATTTCATTATTAATAAAAAATCACTATAAAATATATTTAATAACCTCTTTTACTTCTAAAAACATTTTAACATGTGTGATTCATTTATTTTGTAATAGTATAATTTATTTATTATTGTAAATAAATATTTTTAAATAATTATTTAATTGTAGTTATGAAATTTTATACTATAATATTGGTTATAGAAATGTCAATGTTTTTCATTTGGAAAATAGTGGAAAACAACTTAAAATTGTTTTCCAAAGCTTACTTAAATTCTTGAAAACTGGAATATAAGTTCTCCAATTATCCATTTGGAAAATTGGTACATGTAAACATGAAGCTGTGTTCCAGTTTCTCATAATAGCTTTTCAGAAAACTACTCTTGTTATCCACAAGTGAATAGACATTTACGATCTTGCATGTAGCTTCTAAGTTAGGGAGAGTAGATAAAAGAAAGAAAGCAAACTTGTAGGGAGAGCAGTGTGAAGAACTCCCTTGAAAACAAGTAATTGGATTGTTTTTTATACTAAATAATAAGAAGTAAGATTTTATTGCATTCTTTATGTTCTTAAGGGCTATTTACCACAAAATGACAAGAGTCAATGAAATGGGGTGGGCGTGATGACTAATTATTTACATTTTGTCAAGCAAAATGGAAGGCTATCATGCTTCATTTGGATACTTTTTTAGAAAAGATCATTTGAATAATTTTTTTATTACCCATTATGTCCATAACTTCAGCACAAGTATCAATTATAGTCATTCCTAATCTTTTCAATCTATGCTCTTTCTTGATATCAATTATGTCCAACGTAAGATTTTTGTGAAGATGTTCCATGTGTCAATGGAGAATATTGTATGTGCATAAAATATGAAAAAGTAGTGGTACAGCCAACACGAAGGAGGTGTGTATTCCACTGAGAAAAAATAAAACAATAAAAGAGGTCTGTGAGAATAACCCATGTGCTGATGTAGAAGAGTGTATAACACATGGATAAGTGAAAAATGCTTTTTTTTTTTCCTTTTCTTTTCTTTTTCCTTTGTTTTCTTCTCTCTCTCTCTCTTTTTTTTTAAAATTATAAAATGGTATTTTAACAAAGTTATAGATCATTAAATATTAAATATTGAAGATGTGACATTGGCAAGTACTTTATATATTTTATGCAATGGATGTAGTCCACGTAATACATACATATACTGCTCTGGCGAACACTTACTTTGGAGTAGCTATGATATGAGTATGCCAAAAAGAAGGGTATTGGTCACAGCTGATGCTTTGACAAAAGAATTGATTTATTTTGCATCATTAACTTGCAATTCCAAGTAACACGCTAATGATAATCTCAGGATGGCTCTAGTATTGACATAGCTCACGTCAATGAAAACTTTAGATTAGCTTCAGACATGGTAAAAACAACTTTGTCTCTCGTATATGAAAGTGATAGAGGGTGGAAGATATTCAGATGTTGTTGGTTGACCAAGGAACAAAGAAATAAAAATCCCTATTATGATGTTAGGATAGAAAGTTATATATGGTTATGAATGATTTAGGTAGTCACTAAGAACGTTGCATTCCCCAGATTTTGCAGCTAAACATTTGTTGCTTGTGGCAGGGTCGTGGGATAGAGACCAATCTTTATGCTCAGTTTAAGTGTGATTCTCTGAAGATTGGAATGGTAACTGTTTAAGTTATATTACTTCTTTTTTTCCTCTCTCAAGTTATCAGTAAATAGATTTGATTTTAAGTTGTGATTGGTTTCATAATGAATCTCTCTTTTCACATTTTTCTATCCTTCTTTAATCAGGTGAAACATCCAGAGGTTGCTCAGTTTCTTGGAGGACGGCTTTATGATTGTGTTTTCAAGTACAATGAGGTTTTGAGTTGATAGTGTTATTCTTATCTGTACTTTTAACCCATTTTTCCTAGCCAATTATTCAACGTACACATATTTTAGGTCTTTATCCCTAGAAGAATTTATATCTGTGAACAAAAGTCAGTTCATTCAATTAATAAAGCAGCACAGAAACTGATCAATCCACTTTCATTTTGCTAGATATGTATGTGTGGATACGCATCTTTTTTATTTTTAATCTGAGACATGATTGTTTTGTCTCTATAGTTGGTGTGTGGGCATATGCATGTGTGATTGCCCTAGCCTGCATAATCACTTGCATATCGCTGTTTTATACTGCTAACTAGTACAAGGAATTGTTGGACATGAATTTTCATTTCATTTTATTGAAAGAGACAATGGCAAGTGTTAAACAGGGAAATTGCATCAATCAGGGAAGGAGCTATCGCAAAAGAAGAGGAAACATTTTGCTGTTGACATTAAGATTACTTATTTTTGGTGGGATAAGAAGCCATTTTGTTGATCCCGCAGAGCCCTTCTGGTTTTCCTGTGTTTCTCTTCATTCTTATGTACCCTTTTTCACCCCATTTTGGTCCCCAGGAATTCTTCACAGTGACGTAATCTAGCCCCTTTGATGATCCGTATCCAACTGCTGCTACTCCATGATCTAGCTCTGTTCCACAAGGTCCACTGAATACCCCCTGCAAAACCAATAACCCCAATCCCTCTTTTTGTTCATGAAGTGTTTGAAAATTTGCATATATGACAGTATTCTTACTACATAATGTTTTTAGACGTGTGGAAGGTCTGTTTCCTTACCCCGCTGTAGAATTGGAAATCTCTCCCGGAAGCCTCAATAGCTACGCTGAGAGGCTGGTGAGCTAGTGCCTTCAAGAAACTTGATTCATCGTTCTCTGGCACATCATGGTAACCATTGATAGTCACTACCGCCATCTCTTCCTGAAGATTGACAGAGAAACGTTAGACAAAGATTTTACCAATCTTTTGACAGTTGGAATCTAGCTTGGGTTAAACCATTATCTGATGTTTGTTATCTAATGATATCTCACCCTCTTTTCATCACAAGTGCCTTCCTCCATGAGATATGGGTAGTCTTCCTCCTTGTGAAGTCCTCCATTGTTGACTATGTATTCAAATGCATAGTCCATGAGGCCTCCATTGCAGCCATTATTGAATGCAGTGTCACAATCAATCAACTCCTGCTCTGAAAGTGAAGTTAGGTTTCCTGTTACAATCTGGTTTATGCCCTCAACAGCAGCAACTGTGGAGAAAGCCCAACAGCTACCACATGATCCCTGGTTCTTTACTGGAGTCACAGCTCCTTTCTTTCTCCAGTCGACAGATTTGGGTAAGTCTACAATATCTCTGTAACTGAAGTCTTCAGAAGTTCCTTTCCTTGGGAAGTATCTATTCAATCCCAAGTATTTGCTCTTGAACTCTTCATGGGTGAGGTCTGCAAATTCATTCAATCCAAGCCAATATGTAGTTAAATCCCTGTTTCTACTATCAATGTGCTTCAAGTTATCTTTGAAAACCTCAAAACGGTATAGCTTCTCTTCAATGCTTCTATAGATCTTGAGGTGTTTAGACATCCATGATTCAAATAGCTCACTGAGTTTCTCCATAGAAGTCAGGTGCTCCGGTGAGTAACCCACGATGGAAAAATCATGAGCCACAACTGAACAGATGAAGAGAGATGCTAGAAAGGTAAAAAGAGAAATGTTTGAAACTGAGAGAGCCATTTAGGGTGAGAAATTGAGAGTGAGAAGAATGAAGAGGAGAGGGATGAAGGAGAGGGAGGAGGAGAAGAGTTATATATAGGCTTCGTTTCATGTATTTGTTGCTTTCAAGTGAAGTAGCCAAATTATTTTTTCAATGCATAACCAGTCTTTAAGATTGGTTCTATTGGCAAGCTTTTGCTTTTGTTCTAAGCATTTTGTAGTTTATTTGACGAGAGACTCAAGAGCATATATAGAAAGCAAAAGCTTTCTTAAACACTTTGTTTCATGTTCTTCCAGAAATCATGTTAATCAAATCAGAATTAAGTTTATTTTTGTTAGGTGTAAAAACTGTATGATTTACTTTTCCTCTATCCTTCTCAAATCAATTACTACCTCTTATCATCATTATCATTGTAGCTACTATTCTATAAAACTAAAGTGTTAAATTACAAAGAGACCTAAAGTTTTTTTTTTTTTTTTTGCACTTTTAATATGCTTCAATCTTTCTGCTTGAAAATTAAGTTCACCTCATATAAACTTTAGAAGAATGAAGTATATTCTAACATTATATGAAAAATTAAAATCCGAACCTAAAAGTCCAAGGAAAGTCTAGGTTTTGGAATTATAGGGCTAATATTGCTTGAAGACATTTTAGCAATTAGAAGTCTACTTAATTAGGTTAGATTTCTGTGGGTTTCATTATATCTTCTCATGGGCCGTGGCCATATCCAACAATAAGTGTGCATAGGCCATAAAGATCGAGCAAATTAGGCCTCTTTCATCAACTATCTTCCTGGAGGAGATCCGATTCAAGATTCAGATTCACAAATTGGATGAATTTAATTTAAATTCATTAAAAATTGTTCTTATATTGAATCAGAAGTGGTTGATCAGTTCAATTTTTTATAATTAATGCAAATTAAATTGAATCAAAATAAATGATGAAACCTTGATTTCAATTTTTATTATTCATAATCCTTAATATTTTATATTCAAACAATTGAATAGGCATGTTTTGGTAAACCTATCAAAATTGTAGCTTTTTAGGTTTTATTTTCTATTTTGAACCATGTTATTTTTTAAAGTTTATTAAACACAAATTTTTTATCTTCAATTTACTTTTTTAATTAATACATTATCTATAATTTAATAAATAAATAAATATTATAAATTAATAATTAATTAATTGTTACATTAATTTATATGGTAAACATCTGTTTATTGTGAAATAATTATTTTAATTATTTATTTTTTATATAATAAATTAATAGTTATATATTTATTTGAATAATAAAATAAAAGATATAATATAATTTTATTAAATACTTAAAATATATTAATTACATTATCATCAACTATTTGAACCTCAGTATAAGAACAATCTTTTCTTTTTCGAAAATAAGTTGTTTACATTGAAACAGTTTGTTGAGCCCAACAATACAATGCAACTTAGATTACAATTAAAAAAGGGAAAATTACTTTGTAGTCCCTGAGGTTTAACGTAATTAACACTTCTGTCCCTCTATTTTGGCGACCCAACACTTAAGTCCCTCACTTTCTTTTCTGTCCAATTTCGTAGTCCTTCCGTCCAAAATAGCCGTTTGGGACACGTAAATTGACAAAATTAACCCTCTTTCTTCTTCTTCTTCTTCTTCTTCTTCTTCTTCTTCTTCCCCTTTCTGCAACTTCTTCTTCTTCTTCTTTCTTCTTCTTCTTCTTCTTTCTTCTTCTTTCTTCTTTCTTCTTTCTTCTTTCTTCTTTCTTCTTTCTTCTTTCTGCAACTTCTTCTTCTTCCTTCTTCTGCAAGTTCTTCCTCTTCTTCTTCTTCTTCTTCTTTCTTCTTTCTTCTTTCTTCTTCTTCTTTCTTCTTCTTCTTCTTCTTCTTTCTTCTTCTTCTTTCTTCTTCTTCTTTTTTCTTCTTCTTCTTTCTTCTTCTTCTTTCTTCTTCTTCTGGGATTTCACATGGAGAGAAGGGCATTTTTGGAAAAAATTATCACATCTCACTTTTGACTCTTTGACCAAACGGTTTAAATGGACGGAAGGACTACGAATTTGGACGGAAGAGAAAGTGAGGGACTTAAGTGTTGGGTCGCCAAAATAGAGGGACAGAAGTATTAATTACGTTAAATCTCAGGGACTAAAAAGTAAATTTCCCATTAAAAAATAAAAACTAGGCCCAGACTATCACAAGGAACCCTAGAACCAGTCCAAGAACAGCTACTCAAACGGAATGGATATCCGTTATTAATAAATGGATAAACCCTTATAATTAAAATAATATTTAATATTAATGATTTCATTTAAAAAAAATTTATAATTACTAATGATCAAATTAAAAAATAATTTAATATAAATTTAATTTTATAAAAAAATCAACTTAATATCATTAGTCTATGTATTTATATTAAAATTTATATAATTTTAATTAAAATGTAAATGATAAATATATAAATTTCAATAAAATAATTATAGTGAAAATTTTCAAAAAGGGGAAATGTTATTGAATTGAATAAGGTAATTATTTTTTGTTTTTCAAAGGAGAAAAAGAAGACAACATCACATGACAAAACTTAGATGTAAATGCTGAATAGAGCGGTGGACCCCTCAGCACAAAAAACGAATAAACCAGCCTGTGATAGAGCTGTGAACACTACATTTCACCTCTTTCTCTCCTTTCTTCTTCTTCTTCTTCTTCTTCTTCTTCATTTCTCTGCTTCCTCCCAACACAAACCCTAGCTTCCTCTTCCTCTTCCTCTTCCTCCTCTCACAATGACCTCCATTATCCAGACCTTCCACAAGGCCTGCACATCAAACCATGGCCTCCCACTCTCCCACACTGACTCATCATCATCCTCCCAAGATCAAGGCCTCCGCCGAAGGCTCTCCTCTCTCTCCCTCAAAATCCACCCCATTACTTCCCCTGCAACATCGTGGTCCTTCCCCCGATCCAAATCTATGTCTTCAATGGGACAATACGCAGGCAGCTCCATCAGGAAATTGTGGGACTGGGGCTGGTCTTGGATCCTCTCAAGAAAACCTGTTTTCGCTAAAGATCTCGAAATGAATGAAGAAGAAACTAGGATTCTCGGTTGCCACAACAAAGGAAGCTGGAGACATGTTTTCTACAAAGTTAGATCAGAGATTAGAAAGATTGTGAGATCTAACGACAAAGTTGGCCTTCCTCAAACTTACAGGTATGATTCTTTCAGCTACTCCAAGAATTTTGATGATGGAATCAAGATTTCTCAATGAACCTAACCCTCAAACTCAAGATCATCATCAACCACCTTTCCCTTCCAATAAGATTCAAGAAAGGAGATTATATATAATATAGGATTTCTCTCCTTGTTGTCCGCCATTTTCTTTCTTTCTTTCTATCTTAATATTTGCCCGTCAAGCTTTTTGGTCTGCAATTGTGTATAGTAATTCTGCTATATCAGTTTGAGGCCTCTATTGGCTTCCGGATCGAGTTGGCCGAGGAATCGAACCGAATCGAGCTCAAATCGATCCAGTTGAGAGAGATATACGAAGTTGGTGAAATCTTGAAATTGGGTGTTATTTGATGAATGTGATAATGCAATAATTTTAATTAGTTTGGTTAAGTGCAAATTAAGTGTTCATTAGTAATAGAGATAAAGCATTATTGTTATTATTTTGTTGTTGTTATTATGTATTATTCATTGTTTAATTTGTATTTGTTTTACAATATAATTGTGTAATTAATAATATTAATTGCATTTTCTTGTTCATATATGTCATTTTCTAACCTTTTGAACAACTTATGGTGCAATTTGCTATGAGAAGCAACATCTCCTGTCTCACCGGACGCTTTGGGGCCCTCTTAATGTCCACATCATATTTAAATTTGTAAATTAATATTAAATAAATTATTATTTAATCCATATATTATTAATTATAACTAATTTAAAAATTGAAGGATGTAATTTAAATAATTAATATACAATAACTAGTAAATTATAACTATTGTTATTAAGGTAAAGTTTTTATCATTAAAATATTAAATTAGTAATTTTTTTTTATATTTTTTTATTGTGAAGATAGTGGTTAGATAATGCATTTTCACTTTAATTTGAATTTAAGGAAATATGAGAAATGAAGTGTCATTCTGACTGGCAATGATTGGCATCGCATTTGCACCTCTCAATTACGCAGTCAGTCAGTCACCGACACTTCCAACCTGTCTCCGCGTCCAAACACTCCTCTCTTTTTCCTTTTCCCATTAAAATAAATTTGTGGCCCATAACTTATATATATATATTTTCCTATGAAATTTATATTTTATATTTAGCATTTTTCATTGAATTTCATTTTCTGAGCATTTCCTACTTTCAAGAATAATTTTACAACGTTTTGCATAATTTTTGAAAATTATTTTACCAAGTTAGATTAATCATTAATCCCTGAGAATCTACTTTTTAATTATTATTATTATTATTATTTACAATACAATTTCAAGACTAATATAATTCTAATTTCATCAACAACAAGAGAATTTAAAGTAGGGTAATCCAGCAGTAAAGAAGAGAGTAGGCAGAGATCAATACGAAGCATACAAAATTCTTATTCAACAGTTAAAAAATCTATAACAGCAAAAGATTGATATCAGTAATGAAAAATAAAAATTTATAACTTTATTTATTCTCACCACAAATCAATGAATTTAAATCAAAATTTATTTTTTAATTCAACCTCATGCGCACAACCTCTATTCTTCTTATTTGTTCTTTACAAAATTAAAAAATAAAATTCATTTATAAGTTAAAAAAAAATTTGATGAAAAGTTTTGCTTAAATTTATTTTGACTTGTATAATTTCGATCGAAATTAATATTTTATAATTTTAAAAATAATTAATAAAAGTTATTAAAAATTATGACAAGTATAAAAATATATTATATAATTTAACCCATTTTTCACCGCACTTCAAAATCTTAAAACGATATATCGTGATTTACTTTCATTAGCAAATTACAGTGAGATTATAACATTTTTAAATATTACTGATCTAGCAGATATTTGTATTATTTTTAATTAACAATTTCTTTTTAAAAAATAAATAATTATATATAAATTATTACGTAGCAATATTTATAAGTTAAGAGTTTAATTTTTTATTTTTTTAGTTAATTAAAATATTAAAAAATAATAATTAAAAATTATATATAAATTTTACTAATAAAAATAAATAATCACGTATGATTTTAATACAAAATTAACTATATATTTTAAAGTAAAAAATAATGAAATTATAGGATAATTTTTTTAAAAATATTATTTATTTTTCTATCAATATTTTTTAAATATTATTTATATTCAGATATTGTAGTTATTAGCAATCATATCTTTCAATATTTTAATTTTATAATTTCAATTGCTAGTTTTTATATCTTAATTTTTTTTATTAGTGAAGACAAAAATATAGAGAAAGCAGAAGTGATAAAAAGAAAAAAAAATAGAAAACAAATGAATATGATAGATGAAATTATAATTAATTATTAAAATAAAGGAATAAAATTATAAATAAATAAATAAATAATAATTTAATTTTAAAAGTTGATAAAAAAATTTATCAATATGTAGTAAAAAATATTGGGTTTTAAAAATATAATAACAAAATTATCATAAAATTGATTGAATAAATATTAAGTTTCTCCTAAAATTAAGTAAATGACAAATAACTTATTTAGACCAACATAAAAACTATATTAAGTAAATGATTTTTTTTATAATTAATTTTGATTGGGCCATGAAAACGGGTACAGTATAGACATATGGTTTGATGCTGAGATGGAAAGTGTAGAGTAATCATGTGTCGGTGCATTATAAATTCCAACGGAAGAGAAGCACATGGATCCCACCTTCGTGTCGGTCAACAACCAATTTTCTTATTTTTTAATTAATTTTTTATAATAAATTTTAATTTCAAAGCAAATTGTAAAATTTATGAAATAATTATCAAAATCTCGACTTATCTAATTGGGTTTTTAAAGCTCCATACACTTCCCATGACTTTAATTTTTATTTTTGGAGAAATTTTTCAAAAGAATATTATAAAATTTCTAGGAGGGGACTGTGTTTGTTAAACAGTTGTGTGAAAATGGGATATTGCTACAATTATAAGATAGGCCAATGGTGGTAGCAAAGAGCCTAACCCTCCTCCTAATATTAGGTATTAGGCTTTAGATAGCCTTGATGTTGGGCCCTAATAGCCTCCTTTTCTTTTCTAAAGTTTGTTCCTTGTACTAGGCCTAGAAGCATGTTTTTATGCATTCAATAAAACTTTCTGTATATATGTAAATGTTTCAAACAATGCAAGTGTGAAAAAGAAAAAGAAGAAAAATTCCACTTGGGCTCATAACTGGACCAAAATCTAATCAATCAATCCCAATTCACCAACAATTTAGAAGCATGAATCCAACCATGTCATCTATTTTTTTTTCCTTTATTTTTTGAAGTAACCAAATTTCACAAGAAATCAGATGACCATCAATTATCTTTGATTCTCGTCTTTCCTCTTCCTTTAAAAAGAAAATTGATTGCAATTCCAGTGATGTGTGGACATCCTTAAAGCAAACCGAACTTCATTGAGAACAAATTAATCTCACAACAAACTTCATTAAAAGCAAATTTCAAGGTAATCTATCTAGACTGTAATAACAAACTAACTAATCTCAGGAACACCCTTAAGCGAACCAAACTTCATTAAGAACTTCTTTTGATTACAATCCAGCATCTCACTCAAGCTACATTCTACATTTTTCTGTTTCAAAAGTTTGTATCTTGACTCCACAATCTTCTTCAAGCTGTGCTGAAAGAAGCTGGGATAGTCGGCTGCTTCATCAATTTGTCTCCCCATTACTTCTACCAAAAATTTCATCCTAGGTTCCAACGAATTTTTAATACTCTTGATCAGAATAGGAGGATAACCAGTCACAATCGCAGCTATTTGTCTATCCTCAAATCCACATCTCCTTAGATAAGTAAGATTGGGCCGCAGGATCTTGTTCACATCTCTACACAAAACTTCAGGGAAGTTCATGACCACAGTTTGAAGATTCATATCTGTCAGGCCAACGGACTTCATAAACTCCAAAGTAGGACGTAGTCTTTTGTCGACGCTATAACCCATTATGAAGGGGTGTTTCACCAGGACTTTGCCAATCATTCCATCTTTGTTAAGTCCAAGACCAGCAAGAAAGTCGACAATCTCAGTTAGCTTGGAATTAATGCTGTAACTGATAAGCCTTGGGTTGAGAAATATGATCTTGCCCAGTTGCTTTTCAGGAACACCCAGTGCCTGAAAGAATGCCAAAAGTGGGCAAAGCTTCTCTTCTACACTATGAGAAAGTATGTGAGGGAACTTAGTTATGGCAGAAGCAACTTCAGCTCGTTTGTTCGCTAGTGTAGCAAGGCATTCAACCATTGGGACGAGCTTCTCATTGAGGTCCAGAGTAAGGATTTTGGGGCACTTTGAAATAACGTAAGGAAGCCTTCTCTCTTGAATGCCAATACTTTTCAGGTAAGACCAATTTTCAGATGCTCTTTCCTTTTGAATGCCCTCTAGGCGCTTGCACTTTCTGAACATTTCATGAATACTCTTATCATCAAAACCTCTATCCCTGAAGAACCACAAAATGCTACCAGCATTTGAAGTACTGGCCAGTTCCATATTGCCTGAGGGAGAAATGCAAATCAAGGTCAAGCTGTGCCTGAACTTGTGAACTTAAGAGAGAATTAGAACACCAATTATCTCGAGAATCACAACTACATTAAATGAAAAAATGGCTCAGATAAGCAAATGCTATGAACATGTGCATTAAGAGGCAACTCAGGCAAGAAATCAAATAGTAATATGTGAAAGAAGTAAACATGAAGAAAGAAAATATCGCCAAATAACAGAATCCTCAATGACATAAAATTCAAGTTTGCTAATCATTTGTTCATTAATCTCAGATCAGCGCAACCAATTACCACAATATACACATACCCATGAAGATAAACACGAAGAAAATAGTGCAAGAAAGAGTAATTGATGTCAAACTAGCATGAACTATGAAATGCTCATTGAAAAAGAAAAGGGATTCACCAATATATAAGGAAGAAGAGAATTACCTAGGGAGCGAGCAAAAGCAAAGAGCTTTCTATTGGGAATAACCAGAAGCATAAGGTCCGTAACAATGGAAAATTTGGGTAATCAACAGCAAGTAGAAAAAGCCTTATCTGTCTTCCACCAGAGCCGCCGATGTTATCCTATTTGCTGTGTGAATTCCTTTATTTGGTTAAGAAAAGACCAAAATACCCTCGTACAGTACTGCCTGCCCTTAAGCGCAAGCAAATGAGTTTCGTTTTGGGCTCCTTGTGGCTAAAACCCTAATTCCCTCCAAAACCCATTAATCGGTGGTAATCTAAATTGAAATCAGATAGTGCAGAAGCAGGATCCATTCCTTCAATCTATTAAACAATGGCGTCATCGCACGGTCGAGCATTGAAGCTGATCAAAGTGAAGCCTCATCCCCAGTTTGCTCGCTTCGTGTCAGAGAATCTACGCCGTTTCAGCTACATGCGAGAGCCGGCAACTGGTTTCGGTTCCAATTTCAATTCCAATGATGAAGATAATGGTGCAAGAGAAGTCCAGAATCCGCCAAACCCCATACCAAATAGACCCTTAAGAGGCGAGAGAGGCCAGAGGCCCTCATACAATCCTCAGTCTCAGTCTCACCCTACTCCTAGAGGACCCAGAAATGCCAAGCTTTCTGGCTCGCCTAGGAATACGAATCAATATCAACATCAACACCAGCCATCGGATGATGCTTTTCTCGAGAAATTCAAGCTTCGCCTTGACAGAAACAAGGAGAGCGAAATCCCCCTACCTAACGATCCTGCTGCTGCTAGTGCTACGACTAACATTAAAGAAGAAAAAAACAGCGATTCGCCTCCTCCAGAAGCCGATGACATCTTCAAGAAGATGAAGGAAACTGGGCTTATCCCTAATGCTGTAGCCATGCTCGATGGGCTTTGCAAAGATGGCCTCGTCCAGGAAGCTATGAAACTGTTTGGCTTAATGCGCGAGAAGGGTACCATTCCGGATGTTGTTGTTTACACTGCTGTTGTTGATGGGTTTTGCAAGGCCCACAAGCTCGATGATGCCAAGAGGATTTTCAGGAAAATGCTTGATGTTGGCATACCTCCTAATGCTTTCAGTTACACAGTCTTGATTCAGGGATTGTATAAATGTAAGCACCTTGATGATGCTGTTGATTTCTCCTTCCAAATGTTGGAAGCTGGTCATTCTCCCAACGTCACTACCTTTGTGGGTTTGGTTGATGGGTTATGTAGAGAGAAGGGCGTTGAGGAAGCCCAGAGGGTTATTGCTGCTTTGCGGCAAAAGGGATTTTTCCTTAATGACAAAACGATAAGAGAGTTCTTGGATAAAAATGCACCATTATCTTCTTCACTTTGGGAAGCTATATTTGGCAAGAAACCCTCACCGAAGCCCTTTTGATTACCGTTCTATTGTTTATCTAGTGCTATTACACCTTGTAAGTGTTTTATGTTCTGCTTGTACTCTGTTTCCTTGATTTTCTCCATGGACTTGCCTACAAAGGTTTTCTTGAGATAGCATTCAAAGAGTTTTCATCTTCATCAACGAGCCGGCTTTTTCTATTTTGGCCCCCTTCAATTTCTTATCCATGTACAAATGATAGGTTAATGATAACTGAGAATTTAGCAAGAGTATGAGCCAGATATGGCATTCAAAGAGTATTCATCCTTATCAACGAGCCTGTGGCTTTTTTTTTTTCACCTTCAGTTTCTTATCCATTTACAAATGATAGGTTAATGGTATTATTGAGAATTTAACTGGAGTATGAGCCATTATTGAGAATGTGCAGTCGTGGTCGTCATTGTAATGCATTTAACACTCTGCGATGGATGGTTAGTCATTCTTTAACATATACATAATGCATAGAGATATATCAGTTTCTTTTTATTAGTGACAACCTGTTTCTGTCCGATGTTAATTTCATGAATGTTCTTTTCTCTATGCTTGTGTTATATGTAATTTGATAATGAAAATATTGAATTTGTTGATTCATATGTAGGAGAGGGCATTGGAGGCATTATTCTTTCAAGACATGTAGAAAGCTGCATGAAAACACTTGTGATTTTCTCCTTAAAAATTAAGGTGTCAACTCCTTTGGAGTAACTTTGCACCAGAAGCTGTCACATGTCCTGGTTTATCCATTTTTTTTTTATTTTTTTTATTTTTTCTGGTCCAATTGACCTGCGATATGCAATCTAACAAACAATGTTTCAAATTTTCTTCAAATCCAGAATTTTTTTTGGTGCTTGTTTAGGTTTGGATACCAGCATTGTGGATTTACAAAGTGATATAACATGTTTAAGCATGACCAAAGAAATTCCTGCATTTTGTTGGAAGTGAAATGAATTCTATTGGAACCTTAGACATAGCATCTAAATGCTCTGACTTGAGGAAAAATCTGTATTGGAATTCCTGAAGTGCTTTGGAGCCTAACGTTAGTGCCCAAGCAGGCCTGAACTTTAGTTGGTTGGTTTATCTACATTCTCTGGTGAGGTGATTGCTTGAGGTAGTGAATCTGTGCTATCCTACAGTTCTTTTATGTTCTCTAAGCTTTCTTCTACCTATTCTACTAAACCACACTTAATTTAAAACAATTATTTGTGTTCACCTGTGTATATGTATGCTTGGCTTGTTCATGGTGCATGTTGATTTTAATTACTATTTGTTGTTATGTTTTGCTTTGCTAAATATAGTTTTCCATCCCAAGCCTTATTTGAAAAGCATTTAAAAGGGTTTTCTGTGCATTATTCAGTGCAGCAATCTGAAATTCATGATGGAGTAATAGTGCTTCTTGAGCTTTACATAGTCATCTAACTTTGCATTCAAACATTTAGTTTGAAAAGCTACAACTGCTAATCAGAAGTCTGAATCCACCCTTCAGAAGAGCACATGCACATGTATGGCTGGCTAGGTTGCTACTATCATTCCTATGTTAAGCTGGTTTTCCTTTGCTTTGACATAATTCCCATACGCAAAATGTTCCTTATGAAGAAGGTTTGTCGCTGGTCTTATGTCAAAATGCTCTTCCTTCTTGTTGAAGCTTATGGGACATCGTAGTGCTAAGGGCTGAGCAGTTTTTAGTTTAAATCAGAAACCAAACCAGAGTGAATCAAACTGAAAATTTCAGTTTGGTTATATGGTCCATTCGATTTGATTTTTGTTACTAATTTAGGTTTTCGATTAATGAACCGAAATCAATGAAAAAATCTAATAAAACCCGTATATATAATCTTAAAGAAACCCTAGCCCTAGCTCAACCTTCAGTTGTCTGTGTTCATTCATTCTTATCTCTCTCACCCATCAATTCTTCCTGCTCCTTTCTTTTTCCTCAAACTTCACTCACTATGCGTCTAGCGTGCCTCTGACTGGCCCTCTTCTTCTTCTTCTTCTTCTTCGCCCTTATCATTGGCTCCTCCATATCTCTTCATCTTCGTTGCCGTGGCCTTCAGCATTCCTCCAAATCTCTTCATCATTGTAGCCATTGGTCTATATCAAGTAACTGGCTTTGATGTCTTATGCGATGAAGGTAGCAATATCCAAGAGACCAAGGCTGCATCCCACTCACTAGATTCAATCTCCAGATTTAACTCCAAGCATGAAACATCTTGTTGATTCCTTGGTATGCAATGCAACTAGCAATGGATTTGTTTTGGATGATATGTGTCTCACGATGGTTTGGCTTTTTGTATAATGTGTTGTTTTTTATTTCACTGGGTAATTTAGTTGATTCTTGAAGTTTTTTTGCTTGATTACCCTGCTTTTCTGTGGGTAAACGTGTGTGCTGTTGATTGTGGAACTCAGAGCCAATAGACTGAACTGATCCGAACTGATTTATTTCATTTGATTCAGTTTGGTTATGTCCTGTAATTTGATTTGGTTCGGTTGCTTAAAATATGAATTTTGGTTTTTCAATTTTTTGATTTCAATTCAGTTCAATCGAATGCTTGCGCCTAACTGTGCTGCCAAGTTTTAATCTTCATAGATGCATGTTCTTCTAGTTAGATAGGTTGCTTGATTGAGAAAACAAAGAACCCTAACGATCCTTCTGCATGTTTTTGTTATGAACTTCAACCATCATATTTTACAAATTGAGGCACTCTAGACTGTGACACGTACATGAAATGAAGTGCTAAAAGATTGTGTAGTTATACTTTTAACACCTGCATTCCGTTGTGATTAGTTGGTAGTTTAAAATTTTGCAAATCCAACAAAGGAAAGTGGGTCTTCATATGACCTCCTGCTTTTCATAGACTTACTATGCATTTTGTTTTTGGCACTCCGGAAAATTGATGAAGGAAATATGAACTCTGTAACTTAGAACTCATAGGCATCCATTGGACTGCTATGTCGCCAATACAAGGCATTTGGTCATTGTTGTTTCTGCAGGTAAGAGATTTGCAATGGAAACAACCTAGGAAAAGAGGATTAGTATTATGCGTAGCACGTGGGTGGTTATTGTTTATTATAGGGCTGCAAAATGAAGAGGTATATATCCATCCTCATGGGAAGAGCTTAAACCAACTCAGCAGCCAATATTTTATCCTTTACAAGATCTTTGGGATTTGGTCGGTATTAATTAATTTTCTTCTACATTGTTTCCTTAGTCAAACCTCAAATGCTTCATGTTGGTGTGGACACATTTATATCAACTGAAATCAGCTCTAGATAGTTCGTGCCTATTTCCCTGGTCATTTGAGCTTATATCTGCACTGGGAGTGGAATATTACAATATTTTATAAGAATTTATTTCAATTTAATTGGTTTTTAATATCAAAATTTTCATATTTGAAAGCATAGTAATTGAAAGATTCAATTCTTCTGATGTGTGTTGAAAATTGTTATTACTTAAAAATTTCAAGTCAATCGAGTTTTTTTTTTTTTAAATGACCAAATTTAAAATATGAAACGAGGACTAGGATAATGTGTGGGGTCGGCGCCGGCCCTTCCCTTCCGGGCACATTTCTTTAACTTTTTTTTTTAAGAAAAAAAAAAAAAACCGTCTTCAATTAAAATATACTTGTATTCTAATTAATTAAGAAGTTCCCTGCCGAAAGTCAATACATTCATTCCATTGCTAACTGATTAATTAATTAAAATTAATCATTGACTTAATTTATTTATTTTCTGTAAACAAGGTGGCTCGCTGCTTATATATATACACAATTAGAGATCTTCCCCTTCATCTTCAACCCTCTCTACCACAGCAGAAAACACTTTCCTATTTTACTTAGTTTCATCACATACACCAACAAAAAAATAAGAAGAAGAAAGAAAGTGGAGTTAAAATCAGGCGAAATGATCCCAATGATGTGTTCGAAATCTCACATTTGCATGGCTACAATTGTGTTCTACACTTGTATTCTCGTTCCACTTCATCAGCTAAAGCAGAGTCTTCTCAGTTTCCTGAATACATTATTATATGGGCAATCCTCCTATGTCTCGTCGTCGTCGTCGTCGTCACGCATTGTCCTGCCTTGCCTCCCTCCAGCTGCCAGGTTTGAGGACTTGCAGAAGATGAGTCATAGTGATATGTGCTCCATTTGCCTGGTGGATTTTAGGTCTGAAGATTTAGTCACCCAGCTCTCAAGTTGTAAACATGTCTTCCATTTGGATTGCATTGACAAGTGGCTCCATTGTCATCAGTTTACCTGCCCACTCTGCAGATCCTCATTTCTCTTCCATTGAATTTCTAGTTGCTTTAAGTGGGTTTTCTTATTTTCCCTCAGCTTCTTATTCTCGAGATAGAGTTTGAGGTTCTTAATTTTGGGACATGTTTATTCAATAATCATGGTTAATTAGTCATCTTATGGTGGACAAGGAAATCAAATGCATGCAGAATTAGTATAATAGAATCCAAATCATCCTCAACTTGAATTGAATAACACTAAGCTTTCTCAACATACACTTGTTCCAACTCACTACATCTAAATAACCAGGTTATACACATTTCTTGGTATTTTTTTTTTAAATCAAGGATCACAATAACAAGTTAAAGTATTTTTTTTTATACTTATTCAATTAAATTCTAAAGAAAATAAAATTCATATCAAATATGAGTTTTATTTATTGAGTACTAATTACTGGAATCCATGTGTGTAAAGGAAGATTTTCATGGGTATTCTATTAATTGCACTCCCAATTTTAGAGAAAAAAAAAAAAAAAAAGAAAGTGACCATGAGTCGAATAGTTTCATGTATTATTTAAGAATTTGCTCAAAATAAATCATCCTTTGACTTCATATTTCATGTTGTCAGGTTCAACAATCTAACTACAGCATTCAACACATTCTTTAATTGGTGGGGAATGATTTCACTTGTTAAGGCAATAATTATAATACCATGTTAGCGTATGAAATAATATGGCAAGCTGATAAAGAGTGGGCACTGAAATGCAGTTATTCAAAAAAAAAAACCTATTTGTTTTTCTTTTTAAACGGAACCTGAAACTCCCAAAATTCAACTAAATAGAATTAAAACCGTGAGTTTGGAAAAAAAAAAAAAAAAAAAAAAAAAAAGAGGGATTGTTGATTACTCACTTTATCTATTATATAAATATATAATCCATGATTGTTTTGTCATTCCATGTAGACTATGCTACATGAAACAGTCGTATATTCTGTTTGACACCAGACAAAAACTTGTCAGTACAACAGAAGAATTTTGACCCACTTTACAAAATAAGTAGTAAAATAATAATAACAAAAATGTTGCCTTTAATTTATTTTGTCCTGAACGTTATAGGACAAGTATTAAATTATTATAACAATATTTATCCCCATCTTTTCCAACTTTTTCGTAACATCACAAACTATTCTTACCAATACAAACGAGTTAATGCATTTGGAAGAAGACCTAGATCACAGAGGAAAAACACACTTCAATCATCCTTCTCTTGAAAAGACAAACATCCTGCAATTTTAAACACAGAATTCAGTAATTAAGGATAATCTGAAAATTGATCACTTGCTATTAGAATTATCACATTTCAACATTTGATATCATAAACATAAGATAACATATACATATAACATTGCCCTGCTAGCTTCTGAACCCCATAAAATACATGTCATGATTCATGCAACATATTAATGCCATTTTCTATTCCCTATTAGCATACTGCACTGGGCTGAGACAAATCGGCAAATACTGCAAAATAACACCAGGGAAAACCCTTATATTCTCAAGATTGTCTAAAAACATGGCAAAAGATAGCAGGAAACTTATATTTGAGACAAATAAGAAAAGAAAAAGGGGTAAATTACCATTAGATCTCCTGGTTTTTTGTAAAAATTAACTATCTAGTCCCTATTTTTAAAATCCAACTAAAATTTCCTTTATGTTTTGTCCAACAAAATTCTTTAGTACTAGTATGAAAAAAAAATGTTAATAAACTTATTTTAGCCAGACTAAAATAGTATAAATAATTAAAATTATAGGGACTAAATAGCGTAAATAACTAAGATTATAGGACTAAATAACATATACAGTTAAAATTACAAAGAGTAAATAATATGCTTAGTTAATTACAAAAACTAAATAGCATGAGAAGGTTAAAACAAGATGACTAACAAAAAGAATTAAAGAGCTTAATCTTACAAGATACAAGAATGACTTAATTGTATTTTCAAAAGAATAATAAGGATTACATAGTCAATTTTATTAAAATACAGAACTTGATAGTTATTTATTCAAAATATTACTAGGTAGTAAAACTTAGCGATTAGAATGACAGCATGCCAAGATAACAGTGCTATGGTTAATACAATTCTTCTTATGACAGTGCAAAATAATTGAATATGCTTAAATCAAGAGTTTCATAATCAGCTATTATTGAAAGGAAAATTGCTGTTTAGTCATAAAGTTTTATCACTAAAAATTATTTGGTTCTTACATTTTGAAAGTTAAGTTATTTAGTCCTTCAATTTTGCTTGCATCACACCTAGGTCATTTCATTTATTTACTGTTAGTTTTTAAAACTAAGGTACTAGTTAAAGCCTTGAATAATATTGCAATTATTCACAGTTTTATCCTCAGTTTTGTAATTAGTTACAATTTAATCGCTCATATTTATCTCTTCGTCTCTCCCTCCCTATGTTTCTTCCCCTCCTTTGAGAAAGAGAAAAAAGATGATGAAATTGTAAATAATTGCAAAACTTAAGGATGAAACTATAAATAATTATAATATTTAGGGATAGGGTAGTAATTTATTATAAAATACTAACAGTAAAATGGATGGAAGGATCTAAGTACATAATGAAAGTAAAATTGAATGGCTAAATAATCTAATTTCTAAATTGTAAGGACCAAATTATTATTAGTGATTCAACTCAGGGACTAATAGTTATTTCTCTTGTTGAAATTGTACTCATTAAGCAGCAAAAGTCAATAAGATGGAAAAAACGCAAAGCACCAAAAGACTGACATAGTAACCTTTTATTGAAAAACAAGTGAATAAAGATTTTGAATCACAGATACAATAACTTAAGGAGAAGAGAAATCAAATTCAAATGCAATAGCTCCCACAAAAACCAATCACATACAAATCAACCCGTGGATTCAAACTCAACATCTAATGGAAACAACAAAAATGATTAATATAACAGCGAAAGTAGCTATAAAAGAGCACCAAAGTAAATAGAAATCGTCTATGTTGAATAAGCAAACGGCCTGAGCTAAAATAGTCACAATAAGAAATAAATAAACATAGTCAACTTAGATCCACAATCCCTCTAAAAAGAAACAACCAAAACAAACACAATAAAGAGAAAAAAAAAGTGGAACAGTGAGGTTAACCAAAAATATTCCTCATTTGCCAAGGTTTTAATTAGGCGAGAAGAAAATTCAGCCTTCAAGGGATTACCCATGAATTATTGACAGAGAGAAACAGAGAGTGTGACGGTCAGCTGCTTTCAGCTGCCTGCTTGCGGATTTGCGGCACAAATCCGTCCCACATCGAGAAATGATGAGAAAATTGAATTGAATATAATAGCTAGCACAGAACTACTAAATAACTTGGGTTAACTATTTTGGGCCAAGTGGAAAGTGGGTCTAAAAGTTATTTGGACCCGGCTGTTTCAATTGGTATCAGAGCCACCCTGGGTCAGACAAATTGTGCAGAACTAGTGAGCCTGCGAGAAAAGGGCTACCCGTGAAAGACGAGGTGGAGCCGCCCGAGGTACTAGCGAACCACAATACCTAAGGGTCCGGTCCTGGTTAGCAATTGTAACCGATTCAGTTGCGACGAGGACGTCGCAAACATTTAGTGGGTCCGAGTGTGACGGTCAGCTGCTTTCAGCTGCCTGCTTGCGGATTTGCGGCGCAAATCCGTCCCACATCGAGAAATGATGAGAAAATTGAATTGAATATAATAGCTAGCACAGAACTACTAAATAACTTGGGTTAACTATTTTGGGCCAAGTGGAAAGTGGGTCTAAAAATTATTTGGGCCCGGCTGTTTCAGAGAGGATGGAAGGGGGGGGGGGGGATGCAGCCACTGGGAGAATGTCATTAGCAGGTATAGCTGCACAGATGATTGAGACTCGATATATAAAAAAGAAGAAATGAAGGAAAGAGTCAATGACAAAATCATACCAGATGCTTGGAGATCAAACACAGAGTGAAGGGTCACACTACTGGGAGCATCAGTTGTTTGCCAAAGAAGCTATCATCTTGTGTAGACACGTGCCTTCACTATGAAAACAATTCTTAATGCTCAAAACGTCTTCCCTGTGGAGGAACCATAAATGAAATAGATATATGCAAGTTTCCTTGTAGTATGTGGCCTTGATTTTGCCAGGACCACTTGTTTTAAGTAAAAAAAAAATACACATCTTTGATCGGCATCCCTTTCTATTAACTCCTACCTCACAGAAAAGCCACAACAAGAAGATAGCCACTTACATGTAGCTAGAGTTCTTGAAATTTGCATGAGAAATATAAATAATTATTGATAGGTGAAGGTAAATATCTATTCAACTAGTCGATAATTAAAACTACTTCAAGATGAGTCCCAAGTTCATCTGGTGCAAACAAAACTTGACAGGGAATAATAGAGAAAGTTAAAGAGATCGCATCATACAAAGTATATTAGGATTCTGGATATTTTGATGTGTGCTCAAATATGTCTTTATCTCGAATAATAGACTAAATACATATCTAGGTTCTTGTACGATCATCAGATGTTCAATTCAACCCTTTGTGATTTACATAAATAGCATAAAGGCATGCCTGTACAATCTTGCCAACACTCTGTATAAATTCAATAAATAATAGTTTTCTTGCATGACTCATTATGGAAGAGTCGACGATGAAAGAATAATGTATCTAGCATAAAGGCATGCCCTTACCTTTCGTGATTTTTGCCTGCATGAGTCATCATGGAAAATCATGATGAGTCCTGATCATGCGGATCTTAGAGCAAACACAAAAGGGAAAGGAAAGACAAGGAGAAAAAGTGATATGTCACACCATTGGTTAGACCAATGAATGCCATTAATTTTTCTTCCTTTCCTGCAGCTTACCTGGTATAACCTTTTGTGATTGTTAATATGCTAAAGATGACACAAAGAAAGCATAAATCATAAGAAACAATGTGTAATATACAGCACCATTCTATTCTCCCTTAAGCTACCTTTTATATTATCCTCCACTACTTGCTATCAAGAAATAAATTACAGAAAAGAACTGCAGGTTACCTCTATTAGAATGTTCACGTTCCCTGAGCTGAGCCAGGGCTACTGCAATCTTTGCGCCAACAAGAGAATTATTTTTTACAAGTGCAATATCTGAGGTTTAGTTGAGAAATTACGTTGCTAGATCAACAAGACTATCATTAAAAACCTTACACAGTACAACTTGCCAACTTCTTCATAGACATAGATAAACAAATTAACAAAATATTTCAGGTATAGCCAGTATCAGATAGGATAAAATAAAATTTAAAGAAAAAAAGGAACTTCCAAAATTAAGATGCGTTTGGAGCAATAGAAAGGATACTTGACGCCAGTGAGGCACCTCCAGTTATTTCATTCACTCTTGCAAGCAAGAAGGGGGTTTCAGCATTTCCTGTTATATTCTTGTCCCTGAAGATAAAGCTGGACACAGTTACTAGGAAGTAAACCTAGCAGTTGGATATTTCATTACCTAAATACACTTATCAACCTGGCTTCTCTAAGGGCACTTTGTATGGCAGACTCGATCATGTTTCCAGAAGCTGAGTGCTCTTTTGGGATCGGAACAGCAATCAAAATTCCAGTCCCAAGCTTAAGTTTCATATTAGCATCTGCAATTAACAAAAATCAAACACAAAAATAATTTAATTCATATCTGGAAAGGATGAAATCATGATGACATTAACAAACTTCACTTGCCTATCAACCGAGCACAGTCCTCTGGGGTGTCTACACGACAAGTTACCTAGATTACAGTTACAAATCGAACAGCAAAATTTGTTAGACGAAACTGCATTTTAAAAAATGATACAACTACAAACAAATAGTTGGTATAAGTGAATACAAAATCAAGTTTCTAATAATATAATTTTTTTTTTGTGCTTCTTCTAGCATCACCATAAATAACAGGATTATTTTTCATGTTTGAGTTTCTCTTGTATATTACCTCACACTTCTAACAACTTCTGTTGTACAAGTGAGGATGCTATCCACATACTTAACTATGTATTAGGTAAGCCCACTCCTAACTACAACTCAAGCATATTTTGGAGAGAAAACAGATTTGACATACCTTACAGCCACTTTTTTCTGTGAAAAAAGCAGGAAATTCATTTGTCTTATAAGTAGCAACACAAACTCCTTGAGTTTCCTGCATTATAAAATAGGTATGAGATTCATGATCAAAAGTGAATAACTTCCAATTATATTTGCAGAAGACAAATGTATATACCAAATATTCAAGGGTTCTTGGAATATCTAATATAGATTTCACTCCGGCAGAGATAACAGCGACTGGAGTCCTGCCAAGCTCAGTGAGATCAGAGGATATATCCATTGCTGACATGAAAACATGAAAAAAGAATCGATGTCAACAATCAGGGTTTGAATAACAATATTCTATGCTACAGTTGTCTTATATGCTATGACTCAAAGAGGTGAGCAACTTGCCCTTGAAAAAAAAGGAGAAGAAAAAAAAAATAGGAGAGGGCCAATGTGAAAATAAATAGCACAAGTAAATGCCATTCAAGGATGCAGGCAGGGGGGAGGGGAGCTCCAAAACCATCTTAAGCTGAAACTAGCTTAACTCATGGAAGGAAGTACCAAGGAATCGTTAAGAGAAATAAAAAATTATTATACCCAAATGCTGACTAACTCAACTTAGTAACACCAAGGAATTGTTAAGAGAAATAAAAAATTATTATACCCAAATGCTGACTAACTCAACTTAGTAACATCATGGCAACTTTACTTCTAGTGCACATAGTACAGGAGTCTCACACAATGAAAACCTTTAAGTCACTTGGTGAGGTTTCAAAAGATCTAGGATATACACACACAATCACATCATGTCACTTGGTGAAAACTAAATGCATAGACGTATATATATAAGCCATCAGTTCAGTTTGTTGCTGCACAAAAATAATGGCAGAAATCAGATCCAGATTTCCAAAAATACCTATCAATTAGTCCATCTACAACAAATTCAAATCATTAAATGGGTCACGACAGTTGGATAAAGTAATTTATCATCCACAATTTAAAGGGCAACATTAATAATAGGGATAAGGTCTGCATATAAGGTAATATAGGACAAAGAAAAAAAAATAAAACTGTAAAATTCACCACATAGTCTATCACAAAGAAGCAAGAGAAACATACTTTGTTCGCCATGTCTATGTACTCCTCCAATTCCACCAGTAACAAACACCGAGATACCAACCTGCATGAGTTGCAATATGAATGTCAGTGAAAGCCACACAAGTAGTACAAGAATGGAACAGGCACAAAAATAAAAAGGTGTATTCAAAATTTTTGACTCAGGATTACAACCATAGAAGCAAAATACATGGTTGCAGAAACAGTAGTTGCACCATTTCCTCTGGAGGCCACCTAGGAAAAAAAAACATAAATTTAGCTACAAAAGTTAACAGGGCAAATTAACTGGAGCACTGAGGTTAAAGGAAATTTACTGGTCCCAAATCTATAGATAAGGAAAAATTATGATACAGCTATCCAATAAATATTTGATTGCAAATGCTCAATTAATAACAGTAAAAATATCAAATCTAAAATATCTATGTTGGTCTTAATACAAACAAATTCTAGGACATATTATATACATTGTTATTGTTGGAAATAATAACATCCACTTGAAAATTGAATTCAAGTATTTTTCAAATTTTGAATGTTTATTTCTTTCCATAAAATCAGATACTATAATATGATAAATTGTTTAAATTTTATGGTCGTAACCATCCTTATCAGATGGGATTAGTTTGTTATTTTTTTATTATAAATAGGCTTGTTAAATTCAATAATTGTATGCAGCCAAAATATAGCCAATGCACAACTATTACGTTCCTACCTTCTCCATCTTCTCTTTTTGTATTTTAACCTTTAAACATATTTAACTTTTAAACCCTTTCAATCTCATGTTAACTTTTAAACCCTTTCAATCTTTTAAACCAAATTCTTTAAACCCAACAAGTGTTTTTGTCAACCCTTTAAATCAAATCCTTTTTAAACTCAACAGTTATATATAGGCAGCGACAGAACAATTCACATAAATACATAAATTAAGAAAGTTTATGACTATAGGAATGATATAATTGAGTAATATTCAGATGCACACACCACATGAGCAATATCCCTCCGAGCAGTTTTTTGTGCTCTAGTTCCCAGAGTAGCAAGTCTCTCCAACTCTTCCATGCTTAAACCTAAACTTAGCAACATTATTAATACAATTTAGGAAATATATCATGCAAAAGCAGATGAAACAACTTTAAGTCTTTCACAATTGCTGGGTTGAAACAAAGAAACATAGAACATCCTACCCCAGTGCCTAAAACACAATCAAGAGAATCAGCAAAATATATAGCATTAAAATAATAGCAGTTCACTCTCTTTATTCTATTCTCTTCTCATAATGCCTTTGGATTAAGGAGCATTAACAATTCTTTCTTTCATGCTGCCTTTTTCTAAGCTCTAGCAATAAATTGAACATAAAGTCTTTTCTGCACTAACACAGAATACTCTAGCTAGCCAATCAAGCACATGTTATTCTATATTGAGCTTGCCTCTAAAACACATACTGAGGTAGTTATATAAATTATACAGCTAACAAATGTTATGCTCTAATTCCGATTTAGACAATTAGTTAATATTTACCATCTTGAACCATAGGCAGGTTTTTCTATGCTCCTGCTGAAATTAAAAAACATTCATAGAAAGATGCAACAAGATTGATGTAGTTGCATTTGTTAAGTTGAAGATCAATGTTAAAACCTATGCATGGTTTGCCATCTAAAATTGCAACTGTAGCAGGAACAGCTCCATTCTTCCTCACAATTGCTTCAACCTCCTTTGCTGTCTCCAAATTTTGAGGATATGGCATCCCTAAACATGAGTCAAAAAGACATGAGCTACATTTTGCCACATCCAGAGACATAAACTGCAAATGAAAACAATATTGCAATTTATGAACTCACCCTTCTTCATTTTGTATAAATATGAAAATTATGATTAACAAGTATGACAATGAAGCTCTAATAATGTTCTTCAAAATCAAGTACCAAGAGTTTGAATAAATTCAGAGAGTATTTTGGAAGTAAAGAAACTGGTGGTTTATTAATAATGTTTTAAACAATGTACCAACTCTTTTACCTGTGTTCTCAAGCATTCTCTTAAAGGTCTCATGGTGTTCACTAAACAAAATTTTTTTTGATAATGAAATTGATGCCAAGAAATTTTCAAACTCCTAAAAAGTTCAGGATCATAAAATTACAAGGACAAAACAGAGCTGAACCAAAACTCAAGTTAACTTTAGTCTCCGATCTTTGACAGAACAATGAAAGTAAGGAACTATCAAGATATGCTTCACAAATTAAAGTTCAAAGGATACAAAGCAATCAGAGTACATAAAAACACAAAATGCAGTGAACTGGAATTACCATGGGAAATAATAGTGGATTCCAAGGCAACAACAGCATGCCCACACGACAAAGCTTCAGAAACCTCTGGAGAGACCTTCACCAATCCTTCTCCAATCTATAAAGCAAAAGTGATACACTTAAAAAAGGTTTTTTTTTTTTTTTTTTTTTTTAAAAGAAAAAGACAAATTCCAAACAATCCATCAACTTTCTTAATCTAAAGAGAAACGGTGAATCAACATAGAGATAGACGGTCTGACATATATGCATTATACGGATTACCATGGAGTTTGAGTCTGAAGGGTGAAGATGTCCATGGATATTGGATAATCGTGATAGAGCTGAGGAAGACATATTAAAAGAGTGATTGGAACTGCATAGAGACACAAAAGAGAGTTCAACTAACCAGAATGGTGATCAATATGGTTCTTTGACCAGCTCCCAGATCAACTGGTCCACATGGTCTGACCAGCCAGGTCAATTACCCGACTTCACATCATTTTTGCACTTCAACGATCTCGTGAAAACGATCAAACCATTTTCAAACAAGAGCTAGATTACTAATACCGTGACTAACAGGGATTGTTAAAGAAACTAGCTCAGTTCAAAACAAGTTTTTGAAATTAGAGGAACACTAGGACTATGAAGAGGATTAAAAAATAGAATAGAGGGAATCATGAAGTAATTAAGCAAAAATGGTGTGTTGATACCGTTTGTATACTGAAGAAGCTTCAACGTCCAGACGTCGCCAGAACTTAAGTGTGCCTGATAGGATGGACGGTAGTTCAGGAGGGAAATGTATATATATATACAGTCTTCAGCTTTATCCAGAAGGAGAACGACCCAGCTGAACAAGAACCGGGTTTAATGGGTTTGATTCAAATTGGACCATTCACCTGGTTGTATGGGTTGGGCTTTCTTCTTCCTAGGGTTTAGTGGTTCGAAAATTCTAGGTATCTGGCCCAACTTGCACTTTCTTTCTTTCTTTTAATTTTTATTTTTATTTTTATTTTTTATTTTTTATTTTTTAATTTAATTTCAGGTTTCAATTTTATAATTGCATAATTCAGGTGAAAAAGAAAAAAAAAAGGGGCGGTGGTGTAGTAGCTAAGCAGCCTAAGCTGAAGAGGTTTTGACAGAGTTGTGATCTCTTGAGAAACAAACAGAGAATATGGTAAGCTTTTCAGATCCTTTTTTTTTTAATTTTTTTATTTTCTGCATTTGTCTTTAGATCTGTTGAAATTATTTCAATTTTTTTTTGTATCGTTTAGGGTTTGGATCTATTATTTCATTCCTGTATTCTGGATTTGGATGTTCTGCGCTATGTCATTCACGGTTGTGTTGACAGAAACAATGGTTGATTGCGTGAAGCTTTTTATAATTTTGAATTTTGATGATCATTACTTCAGAAAATTTCAAATCATGAGATGATTTTTTTCTTTGCCTTAAAATAGTTGGATTGCAAAAATTTTTTCAGCTTAGGGAAGCTTTCCAATTTCGAAAAATCCTTGCAATAATTCATTCTGTGTTCAATCATTCTACAAAGAAGAAGGAAATCCAATCATTTATGTCTTCTAATTTTCTCCAAATTATTTACCTAACAGTGTTACAAATTCATGTCATTGATTTAGTAATGTGAATACAAACATTGATGGCTTCTGTTACTTTGTGGACCAGATTCACTTTGTCCTTCTCATTAGTCGACAAGGGAAAGTGAGGTTGACCAAGTGGTATTCGCCATATTCACAAAAAGAAAGAACTAAGGTAGTTATTAGAACTTCTCTTCTTACAGCTCTTTTAGTTTTGGATTGAGATTTCGAGTAAATACATACTTAGAAAGACCGTAACGATAGTGGATTGATGGTCTCTTGTGGTGCTATTTTGTGTTGAGACTGTTTTGCTTTCTTAACATTATTAAGCTCTTTGTGTATGGTAATGTGTGTGAGAAGGTTATTCGTGAACTAAGTGGAGTGATTCTGACTCGAGGGCCCAAGCTTTGCAATTTTGTTGAATGGAGAGGATATAAAGTTGTTTATAAAAGGTAATGCAAGAACACGGTGCACTTTTACTATCATACAGAGAATCTGTGAAGTGTGTTTTGCCGTCTTAGATCTGATTGATTTGTTGCTTCCAATTAATGAATTTTGCAGGTATGCTAGTCTTTATTTCTGCATGTGCATTGATCAGGATGACAATGAATTAGAGGTCCTTGAAATAATTCATCATTATGTTGAGATTTTGGACCGGTACTTTGGCAGTGTGAGTAAACTTAAACCTGTGGACACACTATTTTCATTTTGTGTTTGTTCTGAAAAATGATTTGTGTATGGAAATTGTGTTTTGAGAAAATGAATTAATGCTGTGATTTCTTTTACACTGAAGAACACCTGGATTTATATTGCTTTTAGCATTTCAAGTTTTATTAAAAAAACATAATTTTCTCTAACTGGGCAAATACTCTGAATATTTGAACTTTGTGCCCTATGTTCTCACACTTCCTTTTGATCTGTTTAAAAGAAAGAGTAAAAAGAAAAGAAGAGAATGATGTTAAAATAGGTTAAACCATGGTGGATTCTGTTCTGTCTGCCTTAGGCTGATAGACACTGATCTTAACTGCTAATAGCCAGCAATGGCTAATGTGGTTCCTGGACTAGTGGTTCAGTGCTTATTTTTATTTGCATCTTTTTGAGTTTGTAGAATTCTTGCAAATGATTTTTTCCCCCCTTTTTTGGGCTTGGTTTGCCCATTGACATGGAAAATGCTTTTTTTTTCTTTCCAATTAATTTCTTGTGCCCCAAGCACCAAAATGAGAAAAGAATTGTATTGTGTGAAACAAATGGAGTTTTAATGATTCTATATGTTGATCACTTGGTAATTCTTTTTATGCTTCCAGGTCTGTGAGTTGGACTTGATCTTCAACTTCCATAAGGTGTGTAACGATGTGATTGAAAGTTAAATTTGGTACCATTCTCACTTATAATCTGTGCTTCTATTGTTTAATCCAAGTATGCCCGAGTCATTAAAGCAGAGTGTTATTGTTTTAATTTACACATGAATATGAGTGTTTTTGTGCTTTGTCATTTGCTTCTTTGAACATGGAAGGCCTACTATATATTGGATGAGCTTTTGATTGCCGGTGAGCTTCAAGAGTCAAGCAAGAAAACAGTTGCCAGGCTAATAGATGCGCAGGTATAGGCTTTTCTTGTCCTCCCTTCCCAATTTTCTTCAGTTATAGATTCTTTCATGTTTCCTGAGTTTATTATTCATTGAGCTGTAGGATTCACTGGTGGAGACTGCAAAAGAGCAGGCCAGTTCAATAAGTAATATTATTGCCCAGGCTACCAAATAAGACTAGAAAGAGCAATTGCATTTTTTATTGATTGATTTTAAAATGGTGCTGTCATTAGTTGATGCTTATTGCATTTTTTTCCTTTTGATATGTGGAATGTGTGAGCTTGTATTTTATTAAACTGGATAGTTATTGTGATTCACCTAGAATCTGTCAAATGTGATTCATGCGATTGACCCTTGCATCAAGTGAAACTGATCACTAAACGCTCTCTGAATGTTGTTAGCGGTGATTGTACTTAAATACTGTAACAACTGACTTGGTAGAAGCTGCCTCATTTTTAACGATGATTGATGGATCGTTTTTTCCCTTAGATCAGGTGCCTGGGCTCTAATTTTCTCTTAGATGTACTCTCTTTCCCCAAATTTGTCATAGTGGGGCATTAAAACACAACTACCAATTTTGTGGTATGTTTTCTCTTGATGAGTAAATTGTAGGTATTTATAGTGGGGGAGCTGGCAGGCACATTTTCTTGCGTACTGCTTCTTGTAAACATAATAAAAGTACTTCTTGTCTTCGGATTCTGATGGATGAAATAAGGCTGAATCTTTTGGTCTTGAGAGGTATTATGCAATGTAATATAATGTTGCCGAGAGCCCAGGAAATGGAATTGCGGTGTATGTTACCGGAACCTCAGAACTTTTCTTGGCAAGTTGGATCTCTTGCTTTTAGTTGCAACTTACCTATGAACTCAAGGAGGTGAAATTTTCTAAAGCATAGCAACAGGCAGGTAGAATCTAAATTTGATTATTTAGAGTGTTTACATTATTGAGTAAGAGAATCCGTCACCGGCCGGCAGTTTATTATGAAAGAAATTTATTTTAACTCTTTTACACTTGCTTTTGAATGCGTCGTCCATTAATCTCGTTCTCGTTTTTGTTACTTAAAAGTTCATGGCTTCATAAGCTAAGGCAAACCTGTACCATGCCTTAGCGGGACCAACAAAAAATACAAACTGCATAATCTCTCATTGTGCTATTCTTTTTTGGGTGATCCTGCACAATTGGCGTGATGTAAACAAATAAAAGAGCAATCACATTGCAAGATATCGCTTGGAGCCGCTAACAATGAGTTCTGCGAAAGCAAAGAAGCAAGTTGACACTGGTAATGCTGCTTTGAACTGATAACAAACCTTTAAAAGATCTCCATATCCATAGACGATTCAAGCACTCCATCATCTTCCCATGATTTCAATTAGAGTTAATTATCAATGAAGTATCCATATAGATGATCTAACCAATTGGAGATTAATACTAAACTGTTGTTGTTGCCATGCATGAATTATTTAGAGAAACAAGTTGTGTTCACTTTTTGAAGACTCGATCATTATTTTTTCCTTTTTTTTCTTTTAAAAAAGAAGTGAGATCTATTGATCTTTCACGTGGAGGGTGATACAATGCTTTTATTCATGATTGTCAGAAATGAATCTCATTGATTTGTTGGACTTGAATACACTGATGCATCTTCTTATTATTATTTAAATAATTTATAATTTTATAAAATATAACCAATTTATTCTATTTGTTGGAATTCAATTCCTTAACCATGGGCTGATGGTTATGTGTAGTGGGGTTGGCGTTCACTTGGACAAATCATATAGGCAAATCTTAACTGTATCCTTCGGTCGAGAATAAAAATCCACGCACTAGCTTAGTTGACACCAACTGAAGACGTAAAGAGATGCAGAAAAGACAAGCCAAGTGATCTACGACGGCCAAATGAAATTCCAAATTGAATTTACAGCAAAATCTCTGTAACAGTAACCAACCAGTACCCAACTAAAAATCGTAATGTTGGTTGAAACTAACATCGACCAGGATTCTCACGATTCATGCCAAGAATCAAGAGGAAAATAGGAACTGGTCAGGCATGCAAGAAAAAACCAACATATTTGGAAAAATAATGTGAATGTGAACTATCTCAACATGAACACAGTTTCCACACCTATCATCTTTCAGCAATAAGAATCAAACACTGGCCGCCATGGACGACTTATTTCGAGATTTCCTTATTATATTTGCATGTAATTATGACTTCAAAACTGTCCAGCTCATTTCCCTGCACAAGTAATCATCTCTCCATATCCCCTTTAATAGCTGATTAATGTCCTCCTGGGTTAGCCTCTTCGCAAAAGAACAGTCCTTTTGGCTTATGTGTTAGCCCAGTTGCTGCTTAAAGCACGATGTGGTTGCAGCTAATCTTCACTTTGAGCTAGAATTCTCTCTTTCCTGCCTATGGATTCAGGAGCAGTTTGGAATACTGACCTATTTGGGATCTCTGAATCTGTGCTTAACACTAAACATATTCCCACAGATGCACTCTTCAATCTTCATCCAGTTGCTGTGCTTTTATAGCGGGGAGTATTATGAGATGGATTCTCTTGTAGCTATAGCTCTACATCCATTCCCAGAAAGAAGGAAAACAATTAAAACAATGTCAGCACTATTTCAAAGTTGGAACATGAAAATATTAGGTATTAGTGAAGGAACATGCAAGTTACGTCGATACTCTAGTAACTATCTCAAGGAAGCGCAACTAAGATAGGGTAGAAAGTTTGTGAAGGAACCTGCAAGTTATACTGATACATTCTCTGTCCAGAAGACCAACTGGGTATCCTCTGTAGTCTTCTACATTCTCTGAAATGACTGGCACCTGACTCAGACCATACCTATCCATGATGATTTGTACAGAGAAAAGGTCCATACTAGGCTTTGCAGTGCATGGTACTTGACAATTTTCACCATCTAGGGCACATACGTCAGATACTGAAAGCTCCTGACATGAAAAGAATCACAACATTCAAGATTGGATTGCTATAGAGATAAGATGAGAAAACTATAAATTATTGCTTAATCTGAAACTCTGTTAAGTACAGTAATCACTAATAGGATTCTAGTCTTGAACAGATGATCCCCCCCAAGAGCATAGGCAGAATGTTTGAACCTAAATTAATAAATTATTGATCTCTCTATAATGTCCAAACCAAAGTTTACTATCCGCTTGAAGAAAATAACAAAACAATTCCACTTTTTTCTCCTTTCTGATTTTCTTTAGAGTTTTCAACAGAAGTTTCTTTCATTTTGGGCCTTCTCTCACATTTAACAACCTTAAACAATAGCCGAAAGAATTTGAAACAATTTTGATTTGGATGTTTGTTAAAAGAAGAAATCTGTACCTTGGTTCTCTCTGATTTTGCTTTTGCTGTTTTGATGAAATCTTCAACATCCCCAAGATTCAGCAAACCAACTAAAACGTTGTCATCATCAACAATAAGTGCACAAGACTGTTTCTCTGCAAGCATGCAACTCACTGCTTCAGTAACCAAAGTGCTCATGAAAACAGTTACATATTGTGTTCTCATGGCTTCAGAAACAAAAATTTTCTTCTTTAACACTTCATTTTCAGTACTAGAATCATCTAGACAAAGAGAACTTTCAACTTCACAAAGATCACTTGAATAAGGAGTCTTCTCAGCAAGTACATAACCGGAAGATGGCCCTTGTGTGACAGATATTTCAGATTGAGTTGTTGGTAGGGCATTTTCTTTTTTGACTTTTCTGGTTTCTTTGACATCTCCTCTTCTAGTCTGTCCAGATGTAATCCATGAAGACAGCCCTACAGCTCCTAGTAGTGGAAGAACTATACGATAGTCTTGCGTCAATTCAAAAAGCAGCAAAACTGCAGTAAGCGGAACCTGACACACTCCCGCAAGTGTTGCAGCCATTCCCACCTGCAATCCGAAATTACCAGTGACCAGCCGTATCATGTTGATAATAATGACCAAAAGAAGGCAACATTCTAAGAACTTTTCAAATTTGGGCCACTTCTTTTAAAATTATAATAAAGGCTGTGATCATATTAGTAACAATATGTGCCTTTGCCCTTTGGTTAGCTTCTCAGTTGAGGAAGTGTGCTTGCTCATATGACACACTGACATGGCATTTTTCCTAACAAATATGCAGACTCGTTTAAAAACATGTTATAAAAACAACTGTCCTCAAAATATAAGCATTCAAGACCTTAAAATCTAGGTGTGAAATATATATATAGATGATAGAATGGTGTCAAAGAATGGTACCAGTCCATAAGCTTGTGGTGATGCCACTTCCAAGATGGAAAGTTGGAGTACTGGACTAGACTGAGCAACTGCAAAACTAATCAATTTCCCATATGCCATTCCTGTTGCTGCACCAATAAAGAGTGATGGAGCATAGTAGCCTCCTACTAATCCAGAAGCCCGGCACAAAGAGGTTGCAACTATCTTGACTCCTACAAGCTGAAGCAGTAGATCAGCCGAGAGGCCTTTCACAAATGGCCGAGATTCCAGTAAAATGTCAACATTTTCAAAACCCCAGTATAGGATCTCTGGATATGCCAATGCCATTGTCCCAACTGCTAAGCCACCCAGTACAGGAAATACAGCCCTTGGTATGCCAACATCCCTGTGAAGATTGTCCACAATCAACAACAAAAATGATGTGCATCTGGTTAAGGCCAATGAAACCAAGCCGCAAAGGATACCGAGCAACATATACAACGGGAGTTCTGAAAAATGAGATTAACAACTTTAGGATAGTCCCTCATCTTTCTTATGAATATAAAGGCTGTTGGGACAGTTGATTCGAGTAGCATTACTTATCAAATATCACATAAGAAAACGATTTTCTTTTTTTTTTTTTCAAAAAATGATCATGGTTCATGGTGTATTCTATGTAATCTTAGACAAACGTAGCATCAGCAATCATATAAGTGAAGCTCCAAAATAATATGGTGGCCTCACAGTCCTTGATGAAAAATTTTTGACCTCTTGAAAATGTTTAAGTACAGAAAGCTTTTGGCAATGACAACAAAAATGGCAAACACTAAGATATAAGCAATCAAGATGTTGGAAATAGATTCATATGAAGCTGGAATTGCAGTTGCACAGTATAACGTATTTACCACCGGCGGAGCGGAAATCATAGCCGGGGACCTTAAAGGCAGGTTCAGAACCAAGACCTACTTCTGACACAACAGAAGCTATTACAGCACTAAGTATAACCATGGAAGTGGTGTTTGAAAGAGGTGCAGACGAATTTGACGACGATGGCCACAACACAGACTCCACGGCGAAGAAACAACCGGCAACCGCAGCATTGAATCCTGAGAAAAATAATTTTCCTTTTTCAATCTGTATGACTTTTATGAATAAAGAAAAAGAGTTAATAACAGACGAGTAAACAATGCAAAGAACCAGAAGCGATTCCAGCAGCAGAGCCAGCAGCCAAAAGCGAGAGCTTGGTTCGGACATCTCGAGAAGAGAGAGTGAGAGAACCGATTCCTTTGGCAATAGAAGAGCCAATCTCAACACTGGGACCTTCAGGGCCAAGGGAATTTCCAGTGCCGAGAGTGAAACAAGCAGCCACCGCCTTAAAGAAGGGCCGGAAGGCATCCTGAAAAGGATTATCATCAAAAAGAAGAAATTGAATGGCGTTCAGTAAGCTGACAATCAAACCACCGCAAGCGGGGACGAAGATGACCCGAACCCAGATGGAATCAAGAGGCTCCTCCCTCAACCAGGAGGCACCTCTGTAGGGAATTCCATCCCAGAAAAGGTCGCGAATTTCATGAACAGCATTATTGAAGAGAACTACAGCGATTCCAGTGAGGACCCCAACAACGCAGGAGGATATTATTATACCAGAATTTGAATTTTCAGTAGCTGTGCTGGTAGCGAGTTCTTGATCTTCTTGTTGGTCTTGTTTCTGTTCATTTGAAAATGGTTGTCTTCTTGGTCCGCTTTCAGGCAGGGCTTTGCAAGTTCTGGTGAGCTTGTAATTAGAATAAACAGAAAAGGAAAGATTGTTTCTTTTGGGTTTGGATTTGGATTTGGGTTTGCTAAGACAGGAGACAGAGAAAGGAGGAGGAGAAGAAAATATGAGAGGAGGGGGGTGGTGGTGGTGGAGGAGGTGAAGGAAAGAGCTTTCCATATTGTGTCTGCGCGCGTATTTCCGATTCTTTCTAATCCAATCCTTTTTCCTTCCCGTTTGTTTTTCTCTCTGTCTGCTTCTTACTGCCACGCTGGCGTTTTCTCCTCCAACCACTTTTTATGACAAATTACTATTAAATCCCTGTATTTTCTCAAATTTTATTTACTTAGGCTCCATTTTTTATGAAAATATTCGCATATATCCTGGTTTGAGGCCTTTAACAAAATCTGTCAGTGGAAAAAAAAAAAATCTTTTAACTAAAAGAAAATCAAACAATTAAAAAAATAACTAATTTTTAAAAGAAAATTTCATGTTTTACTTTGAAAAGGTATTAACACCACAAGATTTTCAATAAATGAATTTATAAACACTTTTTATTTTTAATATTGCAACTATTTTATCATGTTTGTAAATATTCAATTAAAATATAAAATATAATTAAATTTTTTAGTATTTATATTAAATTTTTATCAAATAAAAATATTAACAAATTTATTTTAAACTTAATTAAAGAAACTAAATTATAAATTTAAATAGTATAAATATTTAAGGTTAAAAAAAGTTGATAAATATTTTCTTATAAAGAGTTTAATTATATGAATATAGGAATGTTTTATTGAAATTAAAACAAGGATTAAAAAATAATTTTGATAAAATATAGAGATTTCATAATTCGAGAACCAACCACTGTGGAAGGAAACTGATTTTAATTTTAGAATTAATGGTAAAAAAATTAATTTTAATTTTATTATAATTACATTTTATATGTTTTTATCAATTAAAATATATTCTTTTAAAATTACTTCTCTCCTTTATTTATATTTAAAAAATTTTATTTATCACATTAATATCACGTTATCATACTACGTGAATGTCACAAATTTAAATTTTAAAATTAATTATAAAAAAATTTTATATTATATTTTTATTATAATTTTATCTTATATTTTTACTTTTTATTAATTAAATTTGATTTTTTTAATAGTTATCAAATACACTTTACTCAACTATAATTTATGTAGTTAGAGATTTATAAAACTATTAAATTATTTTTTTACTATTAAATATATTTAAAAATTATTATTTAAATTTTTTAATTTTTATCAATAATTTTATAATAATAATTTATTTTAAATTTTTAAATTTTATTAAATAAATTAATTATAAAATATTAAAAATAATTTAAAATAATATTTAACATCATTCATTCGATTTAAAAATATTAAAAATAATAAAATATTTTTTTTAAAATATTTTTTAAATTATTCTTTTAACTTTTAAATATAATATTAATCTATTACTTTTTTTTAATTATACTAATATTTAAAATAAATTTAAAAAAATAATAATAATATAAATATTTAATTATCTAGTTTAAGTTGGTTAAATGGCTAAAAAATATATATATATATAATCTATCTGAAATTATAAATTTAATTTTTATTCTTTCACCTTTTAAAAAAAATTATTAATAAAATAAATAATTATCAAAAAAATTATATTTTAAATTTTATTATAATTCTATCTAAACTTTTAAATTATTATCAATTTTAATTAAAAAATATATATATTTTGTAATTACAATAAAATAAAAAAGTTTTTTTCATTAACTCTTAAATTTATTTATTTTTTGAATTTGTACATACATATAATACCATTAACAACAATGAAAGGAGGGCAAACCCACCACACCACTTCCTTCTAAACATGTATGATCTCCGAACATCTAACACAAAATTTAATACATGACCAAAAATGGGGGAAAACTAAAGAGATTATAAAGAATATTGAATAAACTGTAATTAATTTAATTCTTTGTAGCCACTGAATGCACTGTTAACTTTTATACTTTAGACTGCCCAAGCTCAGCATCCTTAATCAATGGCGTCTCCTCCTTCTCCAGTGTCAGAAATTTCATAGTCTCTTCTGAGACATCGCCTTTCAAGGCAGGAATGAACTTGGCTCTTGTTTGCTTCTCAGCTTCCACTGCCCAGCTATAAACCACCATTCCAGCGACAGCAAGAGCCATCCCAATTATATTTTTCAGTGTCATTTCTGAATCAAACAGAATCCACCCCAATATAAGGACACACACAGTTTTCATGTGCCCTAAAACCTGGAAAGATACTGCAGAGAAACGTCCGATGCAGAGATATTGGCTCACATTGCAGAATACAGCCAAGGAGCAGGACACTAGTATGAAAAACTGCAAGACATTTCTAGTCAGATCATGAACATATATTATATAGGGAGAAGTACAAAAAACTATCATGTAAGTTATCGATTTTTAACTTCGGATTTGTGGTTTACTTCAAGTTCTGGTGTGGTTTCCTTTAAGATCTGTTGTTCGATTTTATATCAAATTAATATATGGTAATATCATACTATACTATTAGAAAATAATGGTAATTTCGAAATCTCATACTAATGTGCATATCACGATATATTATTTTGGCACAAAATTGATTCACAGCCTTTGAAGAAGTAATCCACAGAGTCCGAAGTAAAAAATTAATAAGACCACAAAGTATTTTTTGTACTTTTCCCTGGTTTTTTGGGAGAGGCTGCTACTTACAAATCCGCCTGAAGATAATGCATAATTTGATATGAGTTTACCACTGAGGTAGTAATCAATGAAGGGACCTGTGAGTAGAAGGGAGAGAGCTTGTATTGGAGCTGTCTTGCTTAGCAGTTCAAAAGAGCCTACTGAATACTTCTTCTGTAAGGATCCAATTGACTGTTCATCACAAGCAAAAAATTACAGATCTTGCTTAAGCTTCCCATTTCGCAATCCAAGAAACAAAATGGAAGTTCATTTATTATTCAGATCTTGTCATCTGAATCCTATCAAATTGATAATAAACATATCTTGTATTATGCATATCCTGGAATATTGATCGGGTACTTATGCATTAATAATCAAAACAAGTGAAAGATGATGAGGAGAGCTCACAATTTGCTGTAAAGATGAAGACAAGACAGCAACACAAGCACTGAGAAATCCTTTGGCATTGACATTGACATCAGTAACAGTGCAGACACCGACACCCGCAACCACTACCATGACAGCCGTCTTCACTTCCTTGGAGTAGTGTTTGCCATGAAGAAACCATTCCATTACACAAACAACAGGAATCATACTCAACTTGGAGATCTACACATAGACAAAAAGAAATTGCAGAAACATGAGGCTTAAATACGTTTAGAATTGTATTTTATGAATATATGCAGAATTGAAGAAAGAGAAAAGGGTGAAAGAACCTGATAAAATCCAACAGAGTTGAGCATGAGGCTCAAGTTCATCCCTGTGATTGAAACATTGGCTACAATTGAGAACCAAACAAGTTCCCACAAGGGAATTTGCTTAGAAGCAGAATAACCAGCAGCATTTGAAACAAAGCCAACCAAGGCCGTCACAGAGAAGTGTAGACCCGTCAATGTCGTTGCTGGAAATTAAAAATCACAAGAATAAGCCTTCTTTAGGCATGAGATGAACATAAGAGAAAAGGAAAGAAAAGAACTCACCAAACGCAAAATCAAAACCAGTGGGGGACATGAGTTGTTTGTTGGCCATGATGATTCCAATGGAACTGATAATGTTCATAGCCCAAGCTCCAACATCTGAGACTCTGGATGGTTTTTTCTCCTCCATGTTTTTGAGTTTGAGCTTGGTGGATTAACAGGAAAAGAAGATGAGATTTATAAGTAAATGATCCTGGTAAGAAGAAATAGTGATGTATCATTGGATCGGTTGTCGTATTCTTGCATGATTTGTTGGCTTCATATTCTTTTCTTGCTGTCTTTCTCAGCAAGGGCATGTTACCTGCACGTTGCCATTCAAGTGAGAATGGGATAATCTTTCCCTTTTCTCAACTTTAAGTTTGCATAACTTTTCATGGATTACCTTTAAACTATAATCAACAGTTTTAATGATACTTTTTTTTTCTTCAAATTCTTATTTTTTTTTCCCCCATATTACGAAATAAGCACCCAAGCCACTTAATCATCGATCCAATGGCTGAAATTCTATTAGTTTTGCTATTGCTATTTACAAAAGCACCGTCACAATAACTAATATAAAATTTTAATAATTATTTTTCTATGCGGAGGCAAATGGATTATAATTACCATAAGCTGCCTCCTGCCTGATTGCCCATGTGACCCTTCTTGATTTAATAACTATAACATTAATGTAATCAATTTTGTCGTCACAAGGAGCAACACCTGTACCCAGATTTCTCTCTCTTGTTCCTCCCAACCGACTGTTACCATTATCATCGGAAGTCCTGTTCTAACATTGCTAAAAGTAAAGCATTAGAATAAAATGTTGCACTCTCAAAGTCCACATCGTATGATTGTAATTTTCAGTGAAAATAGACCGACTTTCGCGAGCCGTAACGTGAGTGCCATTCGAAATGACAGGACTCAAATTAGCCATTTTCTGCCCACGCAAACGCATGAAATAAGGTAGGTATACGAAATGGCAATTTATCCGATACCCCTACGACTCTTTTTTTAACAAAGCAACCGCATAATACAGATCTCCATTTGCATATATAATACTTCTAGGCAATCCAACCAAAATCCAGTTTTAGGTCATCTTGGAAAAACGAAGCAATTAATCGATAATTAGCTGCTCGAACAAAAGGACCACACCATAAACAAAAATATGAACAACATACTGAAAATATATCATTCAAATGATAAAACAGATAGCGTGCCAACATTACCACAAAGGCGATGTTTACAATAAATGACAACTAAATGGAAACAGGGAATAGAAAACATGATATGGCACGACCTAGAAATCCCACGAATTTTTTTTTTCCAAATAAAAAAAAAAAAGAGACGGGGAGAAAAAAATTATGTTACTATAAAATCGTAAGATTTAGCAACCGACAGCTGCAAAGACAGCACAGGGAACAAAATGACCCATCACACTTGAAGTGCCTACAACATGCACATGTCCCTCATTCTCCTAGTTACAGGAAGGCATCCTTCTCAAGCAACTTTAGTACTTCATGCTGGCTGTTTAGCTTAGCAACATCAATGGGAGTCTTGCCATCCATGTTCTGAAGTGTACTGCAGTTTGATAATGAACCAAGAAGCAGACTCAATACAGGGGAACAAATGTCACATAAAAAAAGATTCTAACTGATGCTAAAGACTTACACAGCTGCGCCATTCTCTAGTAGAAGGGCTACACACTCCTTCTTTCCATAACCAGCTGCATAATGAAGTGCAGTGTTCTTATTTTTATCCAGTGCATCAACGGTTGCTCCTGCCTCAAGAAGGATTTGAGCACACTTTACCTGAGAAGTAGTAAATGAAATTAAATCTAAGTGCATTTCTTATTTCAATGCCACAAAAAAATCTATGCATGTAAATCAGGCAACTTGTGCCACAAAAAAAATCTATGAATGCCACAAAGATCGAAGCCACTTACTGAGCTGGTCAAAATTCCTAACTTGTGCACACATCAGGCATTCAAAGCGCACACATACAATTCAAATTCGAGATATGAAAAGGTGCAATTAAATGACAGCCAGATATCTGCAATATTTGTTAGATTGTTCATATTTTGCAGTATAGTAAACCTATGAATGTAAATCTGTCTGTGCTCAGGTTGAATGGATTATATAAGCTTAACACACATAAGCTAATAAGAATGACATGACCTTATTTAAATTAATTTAAGGGAAACTAAGCCATGAGTGCTTAAAACACACTAGACAAGGTGACATGTACGATATGTTCCTTCCTGAACATTGAACTTTCCAAAGTGAAAAAGAATATACTGAGATGAGTCCCAATTAGTCATCTCTGCTAATCATTATTTCACTAAATCGGTTTTCAAATATCCCATATATTTTCTGATATTTCATTGACCAGTAGTTAAAAATTCAATATACCACCCACCCGCCATCCCACAAAAATTAAAACAAAAAAAAAAAAAAATTGCATACATGCACATGAGCGACAAGTGAGTTAACAGTCATACCTCTCCATAACCACAAGCAAAATGCAATGCTGTTCTTCCCTCTGAATCCTCTTCATCCTTGTCAGCGCCAGAAGCCAATGCATTTTTCAAACCCTAATTGATTCATGGAGAAAATTTTAGTTTCTGCTTAAACAGAATGTCTTCAGCTATTTAAAGTTAGATGGAATGACAAATAAAAATCTTGATGTAAGAAAAAAAATTGGAAATTAAAAGACCTAGAAGATCATTTTTCGATAATGAAGAGGAATAAAAAAGTCGTCACAAAAGTAATTTAAAAATCACCAAAATTAGGAAGCAGCCATTTATCTTGGGAATAAAAACAAAGCTATTAGCATGGTTTAAATAAAAAATGGAATCAATAGTTTCCAAAACGGTTTTGAAATTGGTATAAAAAAAGGTGCAACAGAATCAAACTGGATTACATCAAAACATTACAGAACTACTATCCCACCCTGGATTACATCAAAACATTAGTAAAATGTCCAAAATTAACAATAAATGAAGGATTGCACTAAAGATATAAGGATAAGGTATAAATAAATATTCCAAAAAGCATACTTTTTCAAACAAATTATTGAGAGAATATTGAAACATTATTTTTATAATTTGAATCTCTAAGTTATTATACTAAAAAATAGAAAAATCTAAAAAAGAAAAAAGAAAACCATAAGTTTAGACAAACTGCAAATGCCCCAACATAGTAATTTGAACACTTTCAGATATATATCCATGATCATTAATTTTCCCCAAGTAGTTTGATTAATTAAATATATTAAGTAATGATGCCTGAAATTCAATAAATAAACAAAATAAACAGTAAACCAAAGCAAGTTCCTAAAACTGTGTGTGTGTGTGTGTGTGTATGTATATATATATATATATCTTGCATATCTAAATAATGATAATTAAACATATATACTTTTAAAAAATTTAAAATAAAATAGTACAGAAAAAAGATATTGATTGTAAATTGCAACACAAAATAACCCCAAAATATCAAGCAGCCCATGATATTTTGGGCATGCAATGATGTGTCTAATTGCAACTCAGCTTCACCATCTGTTTCAACCAATTTGAGCTCATAATACTCCATTTACATGAAATGGAAATATTGGATGGTCCCCTCCCTCAAAATCCATTAGGTATCACCCAATAAGAGCAATACTTAATACCCTAGCAAATAAAAGTGACAAGGAATCCAACAATCAAGCAAATACAAATACAAGTTATAATCTACCTCAACATCACCAACACTAGCACAATGGTGAACAATTGACTCATCCTCCTCATTTCCTGCTTCTTCTGCTTCATCTTGTCCAGGATTTTCTACAGAAGCGGCTGCTTCTCCAGAAACGGCAAGACCCATTGCTTCACCCAACTTTTGTAAAACTTCTTTGTCATTCCAATACCTATGAGTATGAAATCAATATGCTTTGCTTAATAATGTATTAGCATTAAGTCAACTGAATGCATCCACCTTTGCCACACCACAAGGCAAGGAACTCTATACAAATAAGAATACTTTTTTGGAGATGAAGTACACCACTGCTCCTGAACTTTCGATTAAGTATTGAGTCATCCAATAAAGATCACAAATCCATTGAAACTATTGACTAAAATTTGACCATTGGCAATTAAATATAAAAATGAAGTCATTATAACACCAAACCAAGTGTAAAAGCATTTGTAAGTAACAATTCCAATTCATCTTAGTAAATATATGTCACTAACCAGGATGTTTACCATTCTAACACTCATATGGAATTTAAAAGTTTAGTGATAAATTGAAACAAATTAATTTGTAATAACCTCCTACAAACTTGTCACAATTCAACAACTAATGGCTGCAATAAAACCCAAAGTTTTGGCCAGCTACTACAAGCAAACAGCCTCACAGTACTATCAAGCTACTCATGATCCAAACCTCATCATGGCTGCTGGACCACCAGACTCAATCTCTTCTAAAATAGGTTTTAAAGAAGGATCCTCTTTGATTCGTGCCATTCGTTCCTCAATCTGATCTTTTTGTGATGGATTTGTCAAACTCTCAAGCATTTGAGACATTGACGGATCCTGAGGAAACAAAACTAAAATTTCAATCTAGTGGAAAGAATTTAAATCGAAAAGAAAAGATATATGCACCACCAAAATGAATATGAACATGCACACACCAAAACCAAGCAATATAGATTACCTAGACCATCGGTTGCTCAAGTATGTTAAAAGAAAACAGGAATGTAAAGCTTCCTTGTCTGAAAATGTGGTATGATAAGGTTTCTTTCAATTTGCTTAGTGGGATACAAAGTAGATTATCTGAATAGCACGTGTAATGAAATGTAGAAAATGTCATATATATGGACTGAACAATAAACATAAAGATTTTCTGCTATCCCATAGTTATAGTAAATTAATTTTCAATAAAAATATGCTTATATCAACTAATTCAATGCTATAAAAGATTTTTAAAAATTTTTTAAAAAAAAAAGAAGAGAAAATTCCCAAAACTTACACCATCATAATGATGATATTAAAATCAATGTTATCTCAAAGTATGCTTGAGATTTTTTAATTATCTACTCATTCATTATTTTTTGCATTTAAAATTCCAAGCTTTAACTCCAGTTTGCTAATAATACATAATCTGGATCATGTGATTTGGAACGCAAATCATTAAGGTGCAATGTTTTCTGAAAAAATTAAAAACAATTAAATGAAGCTGGAGTCCAGATATACCTGCATCAATGCATTGCCAAGGCGTTCAGCCATAGTCATAAATTGAGGATTCTGCATAACTTGTTGCATGGTGGAATAGTATTGTTGTGAATCGAACTGAGGGATCCCATCATCAGCTCCTACACCTTGAAGCGTTTTATGGAGCTGATCTGCCATCTGGTTAAATGAAGGATCTTTTGCTATTTGCTCAGCCAGTTCCTTGATGCTTGGGTCCTACATAGAGCAAGCCATGCACATTGACTAATGACAAAGGAAAAAGGAAATTGTAAAACCTAAAGGTCAAGAAGAAAATACGAACAAGGCTACAAGCGAAGAACAAGTATCAAGTATCCAATACTGCAGTGAACTAAAGCCAATTAATTATATAAAAAGTTGTGCCAGGAATAAATACATAAAAGTTTTCCCATTCAAATGAATAACTTTTGCTGAACATAGTTCAATTCAAATATTCCTTTCCCCCATCAAGTCCCACCCAATGACTCAAGAGAGACAAAAGCAAAAGGTGCAATTACGGCAACAGTTTCCTTGATTGCTTGAGGTGCAATGCATGGCCCAACAAAAAGCACTACATTTGTTTGAATTGATGTCATGGGATGAGAATGTTAAGATGGATGATACCTGCCACAACAATTCTTTATGTGGGTTTTGGGACTGAATGATTATGACCTAACTGAGGCTAATAAAGCAACAGCATTCCATAACAAAGAAAATTTTAACACAAGTATAGAAAGTAGAAGGTATTTTTTCCTTCTAATAAAGAAACAAGTTCAAAAAGTTTTGAACAAATTACTATAAAGAAGACAAAGGATGATGAGGTTAAAAATATTGCCTAGAGAAGAAACAGTGGGACAAAGTAGAATTACTTCGCAAAATGATGCTGATGATGAGGATAAGGCAACAAATATTAGATTAAAAAATTTTGCAAGGTAAGTGGATAGACAAGGAAGTGAGATTTAAAACCAAAAGAAGGGGAGAATAGGAAGTAGTACCAAGATTTGAAAATGGAAACAGAGGGACTGAAATGGTAGAGAAGAGAAAAAATAAAATAAACAATTAAAAAGTAAATAGTTAAACTCACTGCCTGATGATGAAATCAATAAGAACCCTGGGTGCCAAAAAATAAAAATCTGATTAGACTCGTAACAATTAACTGCTTAACCTTTTTGTACATGTCTTCTAGAACCTGGAACAGAAACCAAATTTTTATGTGAGGTGCACAGTGACCAAAGCTTGGCAGTGTGTACAGTTCCATGAATAAAGCAAGCATCTGCATGAGGCATCTCGCATGAACATAAGCTTTTGACTGCACTGGGTGATTAACAGCCAAATTGAAATGGACTAACTTGGCAGCTATGCAACAAATTAAACCAGCTGCATTTTAACACCTAAAATCATCTGCTCATACTCTCTCTACACTTTCTGATCGCAATAGAAGCATCTTAGCAAGCACAACATACTGGAAAAGGAGTAGAAAAAAGCATAGATGACATTAAAATGAAAATAATGTGAAATTGGATAACATACATTAAGCAGGCCACTCATCGCTGAGAAATCAAAAACATTGGGAACAAATCCAGGTCCTGGAGTAGGGGGAGCTCTTCCCTGTCCTGACTGTGACTCCCCAGACGACACTTCTGATTTAGGGATTTTGCTTTCAGTAGAACCTGTTTTCTCGTCTAGGAAAAGGCAAGGGATACGTGAGAAAAATTAATAAATCAGGTAACTAATTCCAAATAAAGTGACAGCAATTCACTTCAACAGGCTAATTATGACATGCAGCAGGAAACATCCATAGTAAGCATGAACAACAAATAATGAATATAACAAAGTGTTCTTCGTAAGATCCAAAGCATGTACAGTATCCAAAATGGAACGGAATGAAAGTTCTTATTTCTTATCTTTTGTTTGGAATAAAAGAACTCAATTCTTTTCAACTTAAAAAATTTTCATTTCAAACATGTTGAAATCTCACATGATTTTGCAAAAATTCATTTGAATTCTTTTCTTACAAAATGAATCATGCGAAATAAAGGGTTAATGTTTTATACTCAATACAGAGTACTAGTAAACGATTAAAAGAAGATAAAGAAAACATCCGTTAAGAAAAGGGCATAGAATTCTAGTGCTGCCATCAACTCTTTCGGCGATTAAGTATAAAGAAGAAAACAATTGAAGGATTAGAGCGCAATCCTTAGAGGAGGACCGACAAAACTCGAAGCAAACAAACAAAGTAAAACCCCAATAGATTTCAAGAAAAATAAAACTAGTAAATTGAGCAGGAAAAAAGAAGAGCATACCAGAGGGAACATCCTTGTTCGAATTGGAAGCCATGAGAAGAAGCTGAATCGAGAGAATTATGAGATGTCCAGGAAAACAATAAAAACGAAATTAAAATTCAAAAAAAGAAATAGAAATCAGAGCCAAACCCGAGGGAGATGTAGTAAAGAAATGAGAGACTTCGGTTTGAGGACTAGATTGGAAACCCTATCTGTGAGTGTGCGTGGGTGTCTATCTACGTGCGATGTGTCAACCTTCCTTCTCTAATATTAAAAAATAAAAAGAGAAGCAGACAAGAGAGAGAGAGAGAGAAATATTTAACAGAATAGAGGATAGAATGAGTTGGCGAGTGGGGCCACCTTAATCCTCATCTTCTCCATTCTCGTTTCGTGCCAAGGATTTTACATCCCCTTTCCCAATCTTCTATTTCTAAAGCCCAATCCGTGGGGCCCAATACATGACTGGGCTTTACCTTTAATTTCTTACTTTTTAAGGAAGATTAAAAAAAAAAACTCGAAAAATATTATCACCGACAAAATTAATAAAATTTAATTTAAAGATAATTAATTAATCGTCTTTATTTCAATTTAATTTAATTTTTTCCAGTTCATCATGTAATATTTTATTTTTGTATTTGATACTAAGTTCAAACATTCACGGATTTGTTGTTTGTTTACTGAATTTATATGATTAAAATACTATTAATGAACAGAATTTTAAATATACTAATATACTTTATTTTTTTTGTAATATTTTTTTATCAGCAAACATCTTGTATTACAAGCGAAAATTTTTTATATAATAATTAATAAAGTGAGATTGTCTATAAAACATAGTGAAATGGAAAAATATTTCTTTAATTTTTGAAATTCGTATGTTCTTTCGTTGTGTTTTGAGTGTTCAATAAATAATGTTGGCATGAGATTACTCCCTTGTTTGATTAACATTAACAAGCCCTTCTTCAGCAGATTACGCAAACGCGACAATTATGACAATAACTTATAAAACAAAAATATTAAAAACCAACTTACCTCCCTTAAATATTTTCTTTGTTATAAATTTTATCCTATTGTTTAAAGTTTATTAATCTTAGTCAAACTTCTTGATATAAATAGCAATTCTAACCTATTTAATAAGGGAAATGAAATATACATATATATTTAACATAACTATATCAATTAGTAAACAAATTATTTTGCTTGAACTAATCAGCATAAAATATTTTTCTTCTAAAAAATTATGTTACTGATTATAAAACCGAAAGATGTAGCAACTAATAGATGCAAAGACAGCACAGGGAACAAAATGGTCTATCACACTTGAAGTGCCCACAACATGCACACGTCCCTCATCCTCCTAGTTACAGGAAGGCATCCTTCTCAAGCAACTTTAGTACTTCATGCTGATTGTTTAGCTTGGCAACATCAATGGGAGTCTTGCCATCCATGTTCTGAAGGGTACTGCAGTTTGATAACGAACCAAGAATCAGAGTCAATACAGGGAACAAATTTCACATAAAAATCCACAAAATATTATGCGAACTGATGCTAAAGACTTACACAGCTGCGCCATTCTCCAGTAGAAGGGCTACACACTCCTTCCTTCCATAACCAGCTGCATAGTGCAGTGCAGTGTTCTTATTTTTATCCAGTGCATCAACAGTTGCTCCTGCCTCAAGAAGGATTTGAGCACACTTTACCTGAAAAATAGTAAATGAAATTAAATTCAAGTGCATTTCTTATTTCCATGTAACCAAAAAATCTAGACCGTTTTGTCCGTGCATTTCCAAGACCTCCAACACTTCTGACAGCTTAATCAATATACAAACATGTGCCTTCATCAAGAAGAAATAACTGACATAGTTGAAAGCACACCTTGGGATGTCCCAGGGTGCAAGGAGGAATCCCCACTTACTGAGCTGGTCAAAATTCCTAACTTGTGTGCACATCAAGCACACAAAGCACACACATATAATTCAAATTCGAGATATGAGAAGGTGCATTTACATGCCAGCCAGAGATCTGCAATATTTGTTATATTGTTCATGTTTTGCAGTATAGTAAATCTATGAATGCAAAGAGGGAGTGGTCTCAGGTTGAATGGATTATATAAGATTAACACACATAAGCTGATAAGTTTGAAGTGACCTTATTTAAATTAATTTAAGGCAAGTAAATCATGAGTGATTAAAACACACTAGACAAGGTGACATGTACTATATGTTTGTTAGGGTCCTTAGAATGAGTCTATTGCTGAAATTTTCTGGGGAAGAAATTTTCTTTTTTAGACCTATGGTTGCGATGGAACAAACTCCTTAGAAAGAACTAGAAAATCTCGAGTTGAAGTATTAAAAAACTTTGAAAAATTTTCTCATAATTCTTTTATTAAGTTATTGCACCATCTCCTGAAAACAAGAAACCATTAAGCAACATGAGAGAATCACCCTCCTACCATCAAGGAAAAGCAAAAAATTATTCACGGTCTACATAATGAGTTAACCACTAAGGATATAGCTTAACCACTAAGAATATAACCCTTGAAAATAGAATAACAATTAACAACTTTAAAAATTGAAAATTGAAACCTCGCAACAACAATGAAATCTCATCACCTGGCAGCATCAACAGATAGAGTTAAGAGCAAATAACAATAAAAGGATGGGAAGATAAGACTGATATTGGATTTCAATGGCAATTCCCTTCTAATAAAGTTTCACAGCCCAAAAAAAAAAGAGGAAATTCTAGCTCAAGCTAGCCCAATAATGGCTGCATAAAAGAAAATAACAACTTATCGTCCTCTACAGCTAATAATATTTATAAAACAATAAAGATTCTTTCTCTTTCTAGGTACTACCCGAGAATCACTCTAACCACCTATTTTGTCCATTCTAGCTTGGCAAATTTTGAACTATCTACCCTTTTCTTTCACATTTCTTCTGTAGTAAAATCTCAAGGGGTTTGGCCCATGGCTCATGATTCCTTGATCCCTAGTTGGGTTGCTGCTGTCATCAACTGCCACTTGTAGCTGGATCTTGTGGAGGCTAGGTCTGCTAACATTACTCCCCGCCTCCTCCTCTATGGGAACTGTTCAGCCAATAGCTGGTTGGTTGCTACATCTCCCATGTCATCATATGTTAAATCCAGCCAAAATAGTTTCTTGCACGAGTGTTCTCAAACAAAGGGTTCATCACAGTTAAAACGAAGTCCTTTTCGTCGTTGTTCCTCCATCTTCTCGCAGTTCAAGCGCTTAATTATTCGGTACCTTCCGTTGTTTATTGAGATGAATGATTGGTCGAAGGACTTGCAGCACATATGGGCCAATTTTCCCGTTCATACAATCTTGACAAGCTCATGGTCGTGACGGTTGATTAGTGAAGTTCCACCTCCACACCAATGTATTTTTGCAACCCGCTGAGATAAAACTGTAATTTTTTATCTCAAGTGAGGCTTCCAACTCGAGAGACAAGAATCTCAAATTAGATTTGGAAGTCAACAATCAATCATGCTTGCTTTAATTTTGCTAGCTTTCCCAATTTATTACTACCGATTGGTGGTCCAAAATGAAAGTTGCATTGGTGCTTGAACTCTTCCCAAATTAAGTTAGAAAAATCATGCATTAACTGCAAAAACCATAATTGGGCTATACCATCCAAATGGGAAGAAGCTAAATCGATTTTTTTCTTCTGCTAGGTACATTGGTGACATAAGAAGTGCTCATATCTACTCAACCATCCTAATGGGTCTCTTATCCATTAGGAAAAAATTCAATTGGGTGAATTTTGAAACAATAGTTTTGTTACCTAAATTATCTTATCCTACTGTTTCAGTCGTTCCTTTGCCCCTACAAGGTTGAGAATTGTTGCTTCCTTCTGCTACATTTGCTAGTTTGGAGTTGGTGATGTCACGTGTGAGAGATTCCAACTTAGCATTCAACTCTTCTCAACGAGCTTTGTTGGTAGCTTGCTCTTCCAAAAATTATGCAAAAATTTAATCAAGTTGTTATTGGATGGATTCACCCATAACCCCTGGCTCTAGTACCAAAATATTAGAATCCTTAGAAATGGATTGAGTTATGGGTCTGCGATAGGAATATGGAGTATTCTAGATTATATGTTAACAAAAAGGATAAAGCTTGTTGAAGAGAATGGGGATGGAAACATGTGATAGAACAGCCGGCAGAGATGACAGAAATTTGTATAAAAAGAGGAAGAGGATAATGGAAAGGGGACCTGAAAATATATCAATTATTTCTTTGGTTAGAGGGGCAGGGTTCTTCTCTGCATGCGAAGCTTTTCTTGAGGGCTCTTCCGAGTCATTTTATTTTTCTTGTTGGGTTCTTCTATGGTCCTTGTTACTAGTTGTGCTATGAGAGTAAACTTGTAGAGTCTTCCATTGCTAATCAATACAAGTTTTCATCATAATTTCATTTTTACTTTATTGCTCTTCTCATTTTTCAAGCTAACTCTATTCCTAACTCTTATCAGTCTGTTGCTGGAATTTTCTCCTTAGAGAGAACCTGAAAATCTCCTGAGTTGAAATACTAAAAAACTTTGAAAAATTTTCTCGTAATTCTTTTATTGAGCTATTGCACCTAAATACAAGAGACCTAAATACTAGAGGAGACATAAACATCTACTAAAAACAGAAAACTATTAAACAACATGGAGAATCACCATCCTATCATTAAGAAAAAGCAAAAACTAACTTGCACTATTGCATTATGGGTTAACGACTAAGAATATGGCTTAACCACTGAGAACATGACTCTTGAAAATTGAACAATAAACAACTTAAGAAAATGACAATTAAAACTTGGCAGAACACTGAAATCTCAGCAACATGTGGCAGCATCGACTATCACTTGTAGCTGGATCTTGTGGAGGCTGGGTTTGCTAACAACGTTCCTTCATGAACATTGATCTTTCCAAAGTAAAAAGAATATAATCTTCAAGATTTCTATCATAGCGAAATATGGCATTCCAATCGGTCTGTTAAGCAAAGCACTAAAGCTTTTGGTTCTTAACATTTGTATGTTCATAGATTAAAAAATAATAATAATAATTCAACTTGGCCTACCTAGAGTAAAGGTGAATGACAAAATTTTGTGTTAGTGACATTGACTCTTCCATTTAATTTCTATTCTTCTCAAGTGCAAGTCCAAGTGTCCAACAAAACCTATTTAGGTTCCATTACTGTTGCGTCTTTTTTTCATAGTTTTTTTTGCAATTATATGCTATTACACTTTCTCCTATAAACTAAAGCCTAACAGCCAACAATAATTCTTTGCTATCCGTTGATGATAACTATCCATATTACATTTATCATCCTGCAAGCTTCCGAATGAAGACATTCATCATTCATTAACTAAGCACTCCCTTCTCGCAACATAGCATAGAAGGTCTAGGCTCCTAACTCTGAGGTTTAAGTCCCAATCAGTTATCTATGCTAATCCATCATTCACTAAATCAGTTTTCAGATATGTTGTGATATTTCATTGACCAGTAGTTAAAAATTCTTAATATTCATCTACACCACCTCTTGCCACCCTACAAAAATTAAAGAATGAAAAAAAAAATTGCATACATGCACACAAGCAAGAAGTGAGGTAACAGTCATACCTCTCCATAACCACAAGCAAAATGCAATGCGGTTCTTCCCTCTGAATCCTCTTCATCCTTGTCAGCACCAGAAGCCAATGCATTTTTCAAACCCTAATTGATTAATGGAGAAAATTTTAGTCTCTGCTTAAACAGAATGTCTTCAGCTATTTAAAGTTAGCTGGAATTACAAATAAAAAATATTTATATAAGGAAAAAAAATATAGAAGTTAAAAAATCTAGAAGATATTTTTCAACAATGAAGAAAAATAAAAAAATGTTATCACAAAAGTAGTTTAAATATCACCAAAATAATCAAGAAGCCTTTTATCTTGGGAATAAAAATAAAGCTATATAACATGGCATAAATAAATAATGGAATCAATAGTTTCCAAAAAGGTTTTGAAATTGGTATTAAAAAGGTGCAACAGAATCAAACTGAATTGCTTCAAAACATGGCAGATCAGATCTGCCATCACAACCCTGAATTTAATTAAACCATTAGTAAAATGTCCAAAATTAACAATAAACCAAGGGTTGCACTAAAGATGTAAGTAAATATCAATATACTAAAAAAATCCAAAAATTATATATTTTCAAACATAAATCATTGAGAAAACATAAAATTTAAAAAATATATTATGCAAATCCAAAATTGAAACATTAATTTTGAAATTTAAATCTGTAGATTATTTATACAAATAATTGAAAAATCTATAGAAAAAAAAAAAAAAACTCAAGTTTAGACAAACTGCATATGCTCCACCATAAATACAAAAAGTAAACAAAATAAATGGTAGACAAAAGCAAACTCATAAAAAAAAGTATATAATATTACATACCCAGATATTTACATTTATACCCAGAAATCAAAAATAAAATAAAATAAAGTAAAACAATACAGAAAAAAAGATGTTGATTGCAACCAAAAATATCAAGCAGCCCATGATATTTCGGGTGTGCAATGATGTGTCTCATTGGCCATTGCAACTCAGCTTTACCATCTGTTTCAACCAATTTGATCCCATAAAACTCCATTTACATTAAATGGAAATATTGGATTGGTGCCTTCAAAATTCATATGTATCACCTAATAAACACAATACTTAATACCCTAGCAAATAAAAGTGACAAGGAATCCAACAATCATGCAAACACAAACACAAGTTATAATTTACCTCGACATCACCAACACTAGCACAATGGTGAACTACTGACTCATCCTCCTCATTTCCTGCTTCTTCTGCTTCATCTTGTCCAGGATTTTCCACAGAAGTGGTTGCATCTCCAGAAACTGCAAGACCCATTGCTTCCCCCAACTTTTGTAGCACTTCTTTGTCATTCCAATACCTATGAAAGCAATATTTTTGCTTAATAATATCCTAGCATTAAATCAACTGAATGCATCCACCTTTGCCACAACATAAGGCAAGGAACTCTTCACAAATAAGAATATTTTTTTGGAGGTGAACTACTCTGCTCCTGAACTTTGGGTTAAATATTAAGTCATCCAATAAAGATAAAAAAATTCACTGAAACTACGACTAAAATTTGATCATTGGCAATTAAATATAAAAATGATGTCATCATAACACCAAACCAAGCATAAAAGCAATTGTGACTAGCAATCCAATTCACCTCAATAAACATATGGGACCAACCAGGATGTTTACCATTCTAGCAATTATATGGAAGTTAAAAGTTTAGGGATAAAATTGAAACAAGCTAATTGGTAATAACCACAACTTAGTCCACAATTCAACCAAGGGTGTAAAAAGCCCCAAATTTTTAGCAGCTACTATTAGCAAACAGATTCACAGTAATATCAAACTACTTGTGATCCCAACCTCATCATGGCTGCCGGACCACCAGACTCAATCTCTTCTAAAATAGGTTTTAAAGATGGATCCTCTTTGATTCGTGCCATTCGTTCCTCAATCTGATCTTTTTGTGATGGATTTGTCAAACCCTCAAGCATTTGAGACATTGACGGATCCTGAGGAAACACCACTAAAATTTCAATCTAGTGGAAAGAATTTAAATCGAAAAGAAAATACATGCATCACAAAAACAAATAAGAACATGCACACCACAAAAGACAACAATATTGGTTACCTAGACCATCGATTGCTCTAGTTTGTGTAAGGAACATAAAGCATCCTCATCTAAAAATGTGGTATGACGAGGAGTCTTTCAATTTGCTTAGTGGGATACAAAATAGATAATCTGAATAGCATGTGTAATGAAATGTAGAAAATATCATATTAATGCAGTGAAGAATAAGCATAAAGATCTTCTGCTATCCTATAGATATAATAAATTAGTTTTCAATTAAAATATGCTTATATCAACTAATTCAATACTATAAAAGAACTTTTTTAAAAAATCCCAAAACTTACAACACAACAATGATGATATTAATAATAATGGTATCTGAGAGCAAGATTGAGATTATTTGATTATCTACTGATTCATTATGTTTTGCATTTAAAATTCCCCACTCTAACTCCAGTTTGCTTATAATACATAATCTGGATCATGTGATTTGGAATGAAAATAACTAGGGTGTAATATTTTCCAACAAAATTAAAAGGCAAATAAATGAAGCTGGATATACCTGCATCAATGCATTGCCAAGGCGTTCAGCCATATTCATAAATTGAGGATTCTGCATAACCTGTTGCATGGTGGTAAAGTATTGTTGTGAATCAAACTGAGGGATCCCATCTTCAGCTCCTGCACCTTGAAGTGTTTTATGGAGGTGATCTGCCATCTGGTTAAATGAAGGATCTTTTGCTATCTGCTCAGCCAAATTCTTGATGCTTGGGTCCTACATAGAGCAAGCCATGCACATTAAATAATCATTAGGTAATTGTGAAACCTAAAGGCCAAGAAGAAATATTGAAGAAGAAATATTGAAGAAGGCTATGAGACGAGGAACAAGTATCAAGTATCCATCACTGCAGTGAACTAAAGCCCCTTAATTATATAAAAAGTTGAGCCAGGAATAAATAGATAAATGTTTGCACATTCAAACGTATAACTTTTGCTGCAAGTTCAATTCAAATATTCCTTTTCGCACCAAGTCCCACCAATGACTCAAGAGACAAAGACAAAAGGTGCAATCAAGGCAACAGTTTCCTTGATTGCTTGAGGTGCAATGCAAGGCCCAACCAAAAGCAATAAATTTGTTTCCATTAGTGTCATGTGATGTGACAATGTTAAGATGGATGATACCTGCGACAACCACCCTTTATGTCGGTTTTGGGACTGAATGATTATGACCTAGCTGAGGCTAACAAAACAACAGCATTCCATAACCAAGAAATATTTAACCCAATTATACAAAGCACAAGGTTTTTTCTCCTTCTAATAAAGAAACAAGTTGAAAATGTTTAGAACAAATTATACTAGAGAAAGATAGGGTGATGAGATTAAAAATATTGCCTAGAGAAGAAGCAGTGGAGACAGAGTAGAATGACTTCACAAAATGATGATGATGATGATAACGATAAGGCAACAAATATTAGACTACAAAATTTTGCAAGGAAAGTAGATAAATAACAGCAGCAAGATTTAAAACCAAAGAAGAGGAGAATAGGAAGTAGAACCAAGATTTGAAAATGGAAAAAGAGGGCTGAAATGGTAGAGAAGAGAAAAATAAAAATAAACAATTAAAAAGTAAATGGTCAAACTCACTGGCAGACGATGAAATCAATAGGAACCCCAGGTGCCAAAAAAACTAAATCTGATTAGACTCCTAACATTTAACTGCTTAACCTTTTTGTACATGTTAGAGAACCCGGGAACAGAAACCAAATTTTCATGTGAAATGCATTGTGCCCAAAGCTTGGCAATGTGAACAGTTCCATGAACAAAGCAAGCACTTATATGAGGCACCCTGCCTGAGCCTCCACGCAAACACATGACCATGAGCTTTTGACTGCACTGCTTGATTGACAACCAAACTGAAGTGGACTAATTTTCCAGCTTTGCTACAAATCAAACCAGCTGCTTTTAAGGCCTAAAATCATCCGCTCATACTCTCTCTACACTTCCTGATAAAACTAGCAGGAATCGGAACATACCAAGAGAAGCATCTTAGGAAGCAAAACATACTGGAAAAGGAGAGGGGAAAGCCATAGATGACATTAAAATGAAAATAATATGAAATTGGATAATTTACATTAAGCAGACCACTCATCGCTGACAAATCAAAAGCATTGGGAACAAATCCAGGTCCTGGAAAAGGGGGAATTCTTCCCTGTGCTGACTGTGACTCCCCAGAAGACATTTCTGATTTAGGGATTTTGCTTTCAGTAGAACCTGTTTTCTCAGCTAGGAAAGGGAAAGGGATATGTCAGAAAAAATTAATAGAGCAAGAAACTGATTCCAAATAAAGTCACAGCACTTCACTTCAACAGGCTAATAATGATAGGCAGCAGGAAACATCTATATGAAGCAGGAAGCAATAAATAATGAATATAACAAAGTGTTCTTTGTAAGATCCAAAACATGTAAAGTAAGCTAGAATAAACGGAATGAAATTTCTTATTTCTTAATGTTTTATACTCAATACAGAGTCCTGTAGAAGATTAAAAGAAGACATAACATTGTTAATAAAAGGGCCTAGAATTCGAGTGCTGGAATCAACTCTTTCCGCGATCAAATATAAAGAAGAAAACAATTGAAGGATTAGATCAAAATCGTTAAAAAAAGGATTGATATCCCAAAACCCGAAGCAAACCATCAAAGTAAAACCGAACAGATTTGAAGAGAAAACTAGTAATTGAGCAGGGGGAAAAAAAAAAGAGCATACCAGAGGGGACATCCTTGTTCGAATTGGAAGCCATGAAGAAGCTGAATCAAGGAAATTATGAGATGTCTAGGAAAACAAATAAAATGATATTAAGATTTAAGAAAAAGAACAGAAATCGGAGCCAAATCCGAGGGAGGTGAAGTAGTTAAGAAATGGGAGACTGGTTTGCGGACTAGATTGCAAACCCTATCTGTGCGTGTGCGCGGATGTCTATCCACGTGCAATGCGTTCAGCCTCCCTTCTAAATTATTATATTTATAAAAAAAAATTACTTTTTAATCCTTACCTATAGCGTAATTAATAAATTTATTCATTTATTTTTAAAATTCAAGAATTTTATTTTTAATATTTAATTTCACCAAAATTTAATTTTTGTAAATAAGTTAATAATTTTTATTTAGTTAAAAAAAATAAATATAATATTAAAAATACCTTTATCAATAATAAAATAAAAAAATTATTAAATATATATATTAAAATATTTCTAATATCTTAAAAAATCTATTAATTAACCATTCCAAAATTTAGCATGGTGAAAAGTGCATCATGTAACATTGAAAGGTCTAAGGTTCGATTTCCCCAACCCCTTATTTTAAAAAAAACATCTATTAGTTAATTCTTTATTAATTTTATCATTAAATATTTTACTATTTAATCTCTATAGTTTAAAAAAAATATTAATTAATCCCTTAAATTATTAAAAATTTATTAATTAGTCTTTTATATTAAAATATTTTAAATTTTTTATAATATTTAACAATTAAAATTAATAAAAAAATTAACTAATAAATTTTTTAAAATGTCAGAAACGTTTTAAAAAAATTTTTAAATAGCGAGCAGTGATCAACAGCGAGTGATATTATAAAAATAATTTTTATTAAATTTTAATTTTTTATTTTTAATAATTTAAATTCTAATTTTTATTATTTTTATTTATAGAGATTGAGTTTAAAAGTTTCTCCATTCAATTTAGATAAAATTAAATTTTAAAAATTAAAGTATTTAATTTAAAAATTAGAGGAACAAATATATTAATTATATAATATTTTAATAATAAAAATATTTTTTTTTCTTAAATTCTTTGAGAGTGTGATTTATAAATTTGTAAAAATTAAATTTTAAAATTAAAATGTTGAATTTTATAAAAAATAAATCGGTCATTTTTTCTGTCAATATTAATATTTTTGATGGACTGATATCTAATTTTTTTTATTGAAGTGACCTTTAATTTTGATAAAATTAAATATTATAGTTAAAATGTTGAATTCTAAAAATTAGAGAAACGAATTTATTAATTAATTTATATTTTAAGAATTAAATAATAATTTTTTTTATAAAAAATTTAAAAATAAAAAAACAGCACACAGTAGAGAGAGTGTAATACTTTTAACAGAATAGAGGAGGATAGAATGAGTCAACGCATGTGGGGCCGAGAGTATTTCTCAAGCCCAATCCGTTGGGCCCAATACTTGACTGGGCTTTTCCTTTACTAATCACAGACAATTTTATAAAATCCATCCTAATATTATAATTACTTAAAAATAAAGTCTTATTTTTATTATAAACTCTTATATTTTTATAAACTGCTTTCTAAATACTGTAGTTATTGACTTCAAAAAAAAAATACTGTAGTTATTTAAAAATACAATAATTATAATTATAATTTATCTAATTTAAAATATTGAAATGATAATATCAGATCAAGAACGTACCTTTATTTTTATTTTATTTAATATAATGAGATTTTATTTTTAAATTAAATTAAAATATTGGTAAATGGCTACTTGATTTTCATTGTGTGTTGGGAGTTTGTGGTGTGGTTGAGGCAGAATTATGAATCATATATCATGTTTTGAATGTGGCTTGGAGTAGGAAATGACGGAAAATTATTATTCAAATTGATTCTGAAGTTGTTGTTCAGTCTCTTCAAGGTCAAGACAGTGATGTTTATAGACTGCAGTTTTTAGTTATTAATTGCAGAGCTCTTATCTGGCGGGAATGGGAGGTTAAGGTTGTGCAAATATATAGGAAAATTAATATGGTAGCGGATTATCTTGCGAATAGTGCGCATGGTGGAGTTTTTTATATGAGTCTTATTGATTTGTCTTCATCTAGTATTAAACTCCTCTTAGATGCTGACTGTATGAATATTTTTCATGATCGTATAATAAATTAAAGGGTTCTATCCCTCCTTTTAAAAAAAAAAAAAATTAATTAGAACATGTAAAACAATTAAGCTGGTTTTATTAAATATAGAATAATTTTTATTCCAATTACATAACTTCTATATTCAACTAAACACTAAACCAAAATAGTTTTGATTTTTATTAAATATAAAATAATTATACTTTTTAATTTTGCAAAAGGACTGTTTAACACGATAATGATATATATACAAATAATCAGTATTTGATTTAAATTAAAAAAATTGATAGAATTAAATTAATTTAAAATTTTAATTTAATTTTTTATATATTTTGATTCGATTTGATTTTAATTTTAAAAAATTCGGTTATTTTAATTCAATTTAATTTTGATTAAAAAAATTAAAAAAATTAAATCGAATGGATTAGTGATAATAGTATATTATTTTCAATAATATAAAGAGATTATATTATATTAAAATTAAAATATTTTTACTAAAAATAAAAGTAAAAAATAAAATAATTATTAAAAATTTAAACCGATCAAACTAAATTGAATCGAATCGAATCAAACCAGTTTAATTTAATTTAATTTTTTATTAAAATAGATTTGTTTCAATTTATATAAATATTAAAATTTTAATTTTTAATTTATTCGATTCGATTTGATTGAAAATCAAACCGATCAAATTCTAACCTGCATATATATCAATTTCAATACTCCAAAATCATTTCTGCAATTTAATTTTACATAATATATATATGGCAAGATTACATTCGCTCTCATTTTCAATTTTGATTTGTACATGTAAACCAAACGCCCAGCAAAGCGGACCCAAAAAGAGTTTAGGCCGGGTTTACCGACGGGAACCGGCCCAATAATGTATTATCATGCCCGCGGGCAGCCGGAGCATGATTTGGAAGTTGGAAGTTGGAACCCATAAAGCATCTCCCTCTCGTCGGCGTAACGATTTGTTTTGCATGATGCTGAGCTTCTTACACGAGCAATTTTTTTGATTTCAGATATATTTATTATTCTCACAAAGCCCTAACACACATTCCGGCAGAAGAGATAAATCGTAAAACAACGGATAATTTTCCTTCTCTGCAATATTTCTTGTATTAAACCCTAGTCACATTCTACAGAAATTAGCAAGGGGTTTGCGTCATTCACGTTCAGCTAAATTCCTTATGGCTCATTGTCCTTAATTTCACCTAGTTCCAGCTGCAGTTAGTTATTTCCTGTTTGATTTGATTTCTTCATGGACTGGCCTAGGCAGTGAGAATCCAGGAATCACACATGCATAAGAGATAATGAGTAGGCTTTCATTCAGGCCGCGGCCGTTAGATATTCACAAGAAGCTTCCAATTGTGAAGTCTGTGAAGGATTTTGAAGAAGATGACACTCCCACTTCTACTCGCAACTCTCAGCTCCTCCGAATTGCTGCTGTTGAGCCTGATAACGAGGTACTCCCTTCTTCTTCTTCTTCTTTTTTTTTTTTATTAATTTATTTTATTCTTTCTTTAAAATAATGATAGTAGCTTTGTTTCCTAAAGACTTCCTGTGTAACAATTAAATAAACGTCCCATATGTTTATCGATAAGGATGCATATTCTTCAATTGATTTCAACGTTTCTTTCTTTAGGTGCACCACATTCCAACCAAGAAACTAGCTTCTGAAATACCCACTCCTGAATTTGTTGTTGTTGATACATATGAAAGAGACTATGCCCGCACTTTCGCACAACCCACATCCTATCTACGTGCAAGGGGAGGTTGTTAACTGCAATTCACCAAAACAATCATTTATGTAGATTTGCGTCTGTATGAAATGATCAAACTCCATTCAATCATTTGCAGCTCGAGCGGAGCTTGGGGAGTTTGTTGAATACGATCTCGACAATGAGGATGAGGATTGGCTTCAAGACTTCAATAAAGATAGGAAGAATCTGTCACCTGAAAGGTAAGTAATCAATTATTTAAATTTCTCTGCCTATTTATATCAAGAAAGCTGAAAGGGTTATGTCTCTAACCTGGTCCCTTGGCGAAAAAAATAAGCCAAGCATTTCGGCGATTGGAATTACCCATGGCTCTGGAAAAAATAAAGCATCTCTAAATGTATTAACTATGAACTAATACTAGGAATCCCTAACCAGGGGGTTAAGTGACAATATGGTGTTAAGTGGATACTGCTTGCTTACCTTTCAACTGCCTGAATAATAGGGTGTTTAAACTGATATTTTTTACTTCTATACAATTTCCTTTTAGTATTAGATTGTTGATTCACTTGGAACTTTCTTTGGCTTCTTTTATCGTTTGTTTGAAAATCTGCTTTTCACGTTATTTTAGGTTTGAAAATCTTCTTTTCAAGTTGGAAGTATTGGATCATAAAGCTCGGGAAAGAGCAGGGGTTATAACCCCCACTCTTGCCTCACCAATCCCTGTACTTCTTCAACTTGATTCTGCAATTGAGGTGATTCGTTGATTTCATTGGGTGGTTCCTTGCAAATTTCGATGCTAATTTTCACTCATAATCTTTTGCATTCACAATATCTACAACGACTATGAAGTATCATATTTAGGTTTGGCAATGAAAAATGTACAGGTTTGATTTTCCTTGCAAATTCATATCACATCTTTCCATAACAGTGGCTTCAATTTCATGCATTTTGATACTCAGAGTGATTATCTGACAAAAGATGGATTTATGAGCAGAAGAGCTTGAGAGTGAAATCCCCTGCTTTTTTTCTAATCTTTTATTTGTTATGGTTGTTTGACAATTGATGCTTTCATTTAGAATGATTGATTGCCAAATCATTATACTGATGCCTTCTGTTTTAATTTATTGTTTTGGGTTTTTGTATAATTAATTTCTCATCCATATCTAGGCCATGCAAGCTCAAGCTCCATCCATCAGATATGCAGCTTTACAGTCTGTTTATAATTATTGGAAGGAAAAGGTATGAATTACATGTTAGCCTTTTGAAATTATAAGAAATTCAATATCAAATACATTTTTCTCCTTTTTCTTCTTTTGGCTTTTGGTTTAGGCCAAAAAAATCTTTTCCCCTGATAATTTAAAGAATGCTGGAAGATTTGCAATAAATTTGACATAGGTTTGGAAAAGGAGAGACACTAGTGGGATACTGCATATTTAGTTGTATTAGTGGATAATTTGTGGAAAGAATGACATGGAATGAGATCCTTGATTTGTTGGCGTGTTAAGAACTCACATTGCTATATGGTCTTCGTGATCATGAAAATGAAGCAATATATTAATTATTTATCAAAACTTTATGGCTTTTGGCTAGTTCAACCTAGCTTGGTTGAAGGTATGCATGTTTGTAACCTTGTACAGCTCATCCTCATATGTCCAAATTGTTCCTACTGATCCACTCCCATGCTTACATATTAACACAATGTTTATAATGTTGGTGTAGCCACTTATCTTTTTCTGTGCATATGGGAAATTTCTATACATGCTTATCATTCTACCTTGCACGAGGCACTACTATTTTTTGCAGAGTCCAAGTTGAACAGGACAGGTTTTTTTTATCTTTTTTTTGTTATTGATGCGTCAGTAGAAGTGTTCTTGCTCTTCTATTTAATTTTTAATTTTTATTTTAAATTTATGTTCGCAATACTTTTTGTTGATATTTCCCTGGGATTTCTTGTATTGCTCGGGTTTCATTGTTGTCTACATCATAACCTAAAGATTTTTATATTTCTCTTTCCTTATTTCTCTTTTAAAAACCAAATCATTTAGTGGCTTCATCTTTTTCCTATTTGGGCCAGCGCGAAAGATGGCAGAAGCCTATTTTGAGACGCTTGCAGGTTAGTGTAATCACTTGCTTTGTACAGAATTTCTGTGTTACGCTTCACTGCTGGAATAATATTCAAAATGTGTTTATTGGTAGTTGGTACATGATTTAAGACATCTTATGTTGTTAGACTAAAATTGTCTGATTGTAAAGACTATGCTCCCTCTTCTCTCTCTCTCTCTCTCTCTCTCTCTCTCTCTCTCTTCCCCTACCCTGCAATTTTTACTAGAAGCCTATATATTTTCTCATATTTGATTGTAAATGTAAAAATGAGCTTGAAATGATTTTCTAGCATTTGGAAATATTTTACTGAAATAAATTTTAATTTAATGAGGGAAAATCATGATTCCTTTGTCCCCATTTGTAGCATAACAAGATAAAAAAATGCACTAGAAATGGCAATTATGGTTTTTACCGACTGGCAATAGGTGATGATGACAGTTGATGACTAATGGATTCAAATAGGAAATTACTTAGCTTTCCCAACATGAAGGGAAGTGATATTTTTTACTAATTTTCCTATAAAACCAAACACCAAAAAATGCGATAAATAGTTTATATGAAAGAAACAAAGCCTTAATTAATTCATCAAATCAATTAAAAATTTTTGTGATTATATGTGCAATTGTATTCTAAAAAAATGGGAAAATTGTGTATCTCATCATAATATTTCTTTTCTGTATATTATATAACATATCCACATGCTCATTTCAACATTTGGACCTCATTGCTCATTTGGTTTAACTTTTCGAGCTAGTGTTTGGCGGTTGAAACTTCAATTGCTAGACAGCTAGACTGTGGCATTTGATAAACAAAAGGTAGCAATTGCAATCTTAAAACTTGGCTTTTGATTTTTCTAGCTAAAAGCTGCAAAAACTGTGTAGTTAAGGAACTTTTGGAATCAAAGGTTTGCTTTCAGGAAAATATGCCATTGAATTTCAAAATAATTACAAAAATGCTTATAAATAATTTAAGGTTTTAACCTTTTTATTATAAACATACATTTAAGTAGCCAAACAAATAATCAAAAATTATAAAATTAATTAATTATAGGGCAACTTTTTTTTCCTTGAGTTATATCAAAATTAACACATACACACGTTTCTCTATTTTTTAAACCTGAACAGTTTCTTTTTTTTTTTTTTATCAAAACCTGAACAGTTTAGTACCTGTATTATGACTTTGTCAAACTGAAGGTATCCCTATGTCCATATTAAAAGACAATGTATTTTTTTATAAAAATAAAAATTAAAAATTAAAAACTTGATAAGTCAAAAGATAGGGACTATAAATCGAGAGATGCAAGTGTCAATTTTAACATAATCTAAGGTGGAAAGAGCAGTATATCTTTATTAGTATTTAGATAATTTATCATACAATTAACAAAAAATTGGATGGATTTTAATTTGACAAAATAAAAAATATACGGACTAAAAGTATTTTGAATTTTAAAAATAAAGGGACATATGTGTTAATTTTAATATAACTCTAGGGTGAATAAGTAATTTTCCTCAATTAGAATATAAAAATATTGGATTCAGTATTTGTATATTTTAGTTGTCTATATTGCTAAAAGATTGATTTAAAGAGAACTCATTTGCATATAACATAAATTGTCATATAATATGTAACAAAAAAAATTGTTTACCAGTAATTTTATAATAGGAACATTTCCTCAGCTGCTGAATTAATCAGTTCAATGTTGACTACAATCACATAGCCATTTGAATGCAGACTGCACGCTGCTGAAAGCTACTGCTAAACAAAGGATGCTCTTAGTTCTTATGGAGTTAAGACATTGCATGATATAAAACTCTTCGATTTGCAATTGTACAACATAAGGTTCCCACAATCTAGTCCAAGCAACTGGGCTACAGTAGAAAATGTTCATTTCTGAATCCACTTAATTGTGATCTGTATTTTTGGTCTTTCTAGCTTGGTAAGACTTAATTTAATAATTTTAGGATTTTGCTAAATTTGCTTGTGATTAATGTGACTGAATGATCTCAGCTTTTGCAATGATTTGGTCATAATTGTTACCATTGTAAGAAGCAGCCTCGATATCTTGTTATAAAAAATTGCTTGAGGCTGATTATGAGATGTTAAAAAATGATGATTTATCTCTTTTTTCTGCATTTACATGTATGCATGTATTTATTGTTTGTTTCTATCTCTGTGTTTTTCCCCCTCTGGTAACAGCCTCCTCCCCCAGTTAATGACACCAATCCATACAATGTCTTCAGGCCAAGGGAGAAAGCTCACAGACTCCACACAAGAAGGGTAGGAGATTTTACATTTTATGAAGTTGTTGGGTGAATTTTGATTAATAGATATTCATCATGTAATCCTTGCATAATTTCATTCATTTGTATGTTTGTTAAGTCACTGTTCTCTTGTACAGATGCAAAGGAGGGAAAATAATGTACAGTCATTTGAAAAGCTTCGCCAGGTCAGAACTGATATTTCTTCTATACATCATTGTTGGTTGTTAATTAGGATGTGGAATAAATCTCAATGAATAATAATTTTCATTCCAGATTGAAATGATTTATCTGCTGTGTTTTGTGGTCAGTGCCACCAATAACGTCACATTTTTTTAGCTGTCAGTAGCACTTGAGGAAGATTTTAACCGTGGACATTCTATATCCATCTTTGAATCAAACTCATTGTTAACTTTGGAAATGCCAATAGCTGAAAAAAATTGGATTTCCTACTCCCATCACAGTGCATCAAGTGATTTACTATTTTCTGCACCTTTTACAAAAAAAATAAAATTGTTCTTTTGATCCATTTGCATTTGTTAATTTGTTTGGAGGACTTGAAAAGGAAGAACCTTTAAGAGAGAGGAAAAGCCCCTTGTTGCTTTTGTGGATTTTGTTGATTCTGTCGTAGTGAACTGGTGACGATCATTGTTGATGAATTTACTTTTCCAAACAAACAAATGAAATAAATTAGATTTCTTCTCATACTTGTTACTGAATATTTGCATTTTAAGTTGCTTTTGGGTTTATTGTTTTTAGGTTAGGCGAAACCTCAACCAAGCTAAGACAATACTCGAGTCTCTGATTAAGGTGATGTCTTATCGAAAAATACTGAATATCTCAGAATTTTAAATGATTTCATTGTCTAGAGTAGCACTCATCGGCTGCAAATAAATATGCATACAGCGGGAGGAGAAAAAAAGAGAGGCAATGGAGACCGAAGTGAGCCTCCAAAGGATCCAAATGAAGTACAAGGTCTGTTCGGGTTACCACATGTATAATCTGTGTTTTCTTTTTCTTTTCTAATTTTCCCTTTTCTTTTACTGGATTGTCTTTTTTTTTTCCCCGTAGCTTTTGATGGACACTATCCTAGAAAAAGGGTAAATGATGATCATCTTTAGTTGCTAATAGTTGTTAATAATGCTGCCCATAGCTATGGTGTTTATTTGGCTTTATATTACTCTTATACTTTTTTTCACAATGAATGGCATATTGTTAATAATGTTGGTAGAACTGTAAGAGTTCCATAGCACTAAAAACTCCAAAACCATTTTATGAAATGAATTTGAAAGAAATAGAGAAGAACTTCCCCAAAAGAAAAAAACAACACAATGTAGCCTGAGAAGCAAATATTCTCAGACCAATGGTAGTCCTTCACATTATGTGTAACTGAACTGGGCACATGTAGCCTCTAGGCATGGTGTCTCATAGGTTTTCATCTGCATGGTAAAAGATTCTTTTTTTATTGTTGGTAATCTAATTATTCTTGTTTTCCCTTGGATCCAAATAATGTTGTCACTATAGAATTTCTACTGTTATTTTTTCACATAACCAACGTTTTGATTCTAAGCAAGAGACTGATTGATGGTGAAAGTAAGCTTCTTTTTTCGCGTGCCATTTAGCCTACTGCCTTGCTTGAAACTTCTAATTGATTGGTGTTTTGGCTTATTCTCAGCATGAAACTGAGCTCCTTGAATACAGTTTGGCTCTTCCTGGATTCGCACCTCTGTCTTCCAAGTTTGCCTCAAGTGAAGATGAATTCGTGGATTCGGATGACCTAGCAAATAGTCGTCCACGTGCCCAACCTGCTGCAGTTCAAAATTCTCCTCTAATAGATTCTATTCTTACAGTGCCTGCAGGAAGCATGAAGCAGGAGTTTAAGAGGCGACATACACCTTATGGTTGGCTTAATAAAATGGTACACACAGATCTTTTCCATTCTAGAATGTGCTATAAAATGGTACTCCTAACTCTTTGAAAGGCTTAGCAGCTGCAAATTGCCATTGACTTGGTGTAATCTAACTTCATTATCTTGGATTATCCATATCATAGGTGGATTTTATATTTTGGAGTAAATGCAGGATCCTCTGGAGCCAGTTCTGTTGTTCACAAAACCTCTTGTTCCAGAAAAGTTGGGAGCTGCGGGCATTGTGCCCCCAGTAGATTCTACATCAAAGAATTTTGCATCTACACCTACTTACAGATTTCATGGAAGAATGGGTCGAGGTGGACGGATTGTTTTTGATAGATGGAACCCATTTTTGCACACTTCAATAGACATTGGCAACTCTTTTTACGTGCCACCAAGACCCCGACCTTCAGCATATAATTGATATTGATACTTGCATAGCTGTGGTTGATGACACTCTGCAAGTAGGTTTGGATGATAGTTATTGTAATTATTCTGTGTAATCGCAAATGCTATTTTAGGCCTTGGTGATGGATATTTTAGGCTTCTCATGTAACTATATGTTTTTTTTCCTTTGAAGAGCAATCTTGTGCTTTCTCCTTTCCTCGTAATTATTAGAAAAGCATGCCTGCGTTTGCTTGTTTGCTTGCATATGCAGGTGTATGTTGATGGTTACTCTTTGAATAATCTCTTTGGAAAAGTGAGACTGTACCAGTTAGCATTTTGAGCTCCTCCTCCCCTCTTCATTGTTATTGAGAAATTTGAAATTTTCAGAATCGATTTTTGGATGATATTGTTCAACTCTAACGCCGATGCTTTGATTTAAGTTGGTGCGAAACTTCGAAGTTGCCGTCGTCTCGTTAACTGCACCCAAGTCTATTCTTATCCTGCTATTGCTTTTGAAACATCTTACCCTGTAGATTCTGTCGATAATAAACGTTCACGGATGAAAAATTATTTGTTTTAAAAAAAATTCAAAAAAATGAAAAGATTTTCTGACATTTGATTTATTTAAAAACATTAGTCAAATATTTTTTAAAGGAAAAATTATGTTATTTTAAACGAAAATAGATTTTATTGCACTATCAACTATAAATTTATCATAATTTTTTAAAATAATAATTAAATATAAAAAATATTTTTTTTCCTCTCATTTACCTAATTTTACAAGAAATAAATTTAAATAAATTCTTATAAAATTCATATATAATAAAAAAAATTTAAACTATAAAATTATAAATTCTTTTATTTCACACAATAATTTTATAATAAAAAAATCCAATTGAATAATTTTTCCAAACGGAGGGTGCAGAAAAAAAATTTCACCAATCTCTCTTTGCTCCATAGTGTAGCAACTAACCGTTGCCCTTTGGTGTAACATGATTTTAAACCATGTGAAATCAATAAAACAGATGATAAGAAATACAAGAACAAAAGAAAAGAAAAAATTATTGAAAATTTTCAACAATGAATAATAAACAGAAGTTAAGCGTGGCCACAAATCTTTGCAAGCTTCAAACCTGCTATAGCTTCTGTACTAGAATATCAATTCTGCTACCCAAAACATAACGCTAGAACAAAACCCTCGTCAAGGTCCGGAAAAACTCAAAAAAGCTAGCATAACACTGACAAACATAAAGGCTTACTTTTCATCTCAGTAACGGGAAAATTTTGTGACTAAATTGAAATACAAAAACAGTTAAAAGTTATGGAGACAAATATAATTCAAAACTGTCCACATAAAAATCTCTTGTGCACCAAATGAAAAGCAACTAACAATTTCCCTCATCATGGGAGAACTTCCAAGACAATAATTCAAGAAATCTTTAGGCAACAGTTGGGGCTGCTGCAAGCCTCTTCTTAGCCTCCTCAATAATTGACAACTTGATACCCTTGCCCTTGGGAAGGGACACCCATGGTTTGTTTCCCTTTCCAATAGTGAATACATTGCCCAAACGAGTGGCGAACTCATGACCAGTGGCATCTTGAATGTGAATTGTCTCGAAACTCCCCTTGTGCTTCTCCCTATTCTTTATAATTCCAACTCGCCCCCTATTCCTTCCTCCAGTGACCATGACAATATTTCCCACATCAAACTTGATGAAGTCTGCAATCTTGTTACTCTCTAGGTCTAGCTTGATGGTGTCATTAGCCTTGATAAGTGGATCTGGGTAGCGGATGGTGCGCCCATCATAGGTGTTTATGTAAGGGATACCTTTTTGGCCAAATTGAACTGATCGAACTTTGCAAAGCTTGAACTGCAAACCATTAACAAATAATGGAATCAAGAAGTCAAAGCTGTCAAGCAAACATGAAAAAAACAACTCCTATAACATAGTTGTCTGAAATGAAATAAAAAAAATGCAAAATGTGACTGAAGAATAAAATGTTCAAACATAAGAAATAAGCAAAAGAACAGAAAAACCTTAGCCTCATCATCTCTGATGGAGTGCAGACGGAAGCGTCCTTTAGTGTCATATAGAAGGCGGAAGTTCTCATTTGTCTTGGGAATTGACACAACATCTATTCATAGAGAACAAAACACAGCATATGATACAAATGAATATTACATCATTCAAAGGATAAAAATATATAAAGACGGCTTCACATTAATATGGTGTCCACAACATAAATCACATATAATGACCACCTCCCAAGAAGAAGTCTATATTGCTGATCTCAAATTTCATAATCATTCTACACTGCTAATAAATGTGCCATATTTCCCATAGCAACCATCTCTGGCCAAACATTTTGGTAGCTAAAATCATTAATTGTCTATAAACATAAATCCCCAAGCCCCAATTCATAATGAAAAATAAAAACAATTCCTCTTGTGTGGAGATCAAATCTCAAGGAAAATCTAAATAAACAAATAAAAAAATAAACGAGCTATAGTGATCAAGGTGAAGTGACATACCCATGAAACCCGAAGGGTAAGTCTTATCTGTCCTAACCTTCCCATCAACAAGAACATGTCTCTGCATCAAAATAGCAATAACTTCACGATATGTGAGAGCATATTTCAGCCTGTTACGCAGAATAAGGATCAGAGGCAAGCATTCCCTTGACTTGTGAGGTCCAGATGATGGTTTGGGGGCCTGCACAGCAAATCATAGAACAACGTATATTCAATGAATAAGAGAGTATAGACAATAATAATATATATACCAAAAAAAATAGACACAAGGTTTACACAACATACAAATGCACCTCCAAGCTTGTCAAGCATCCAATGCTTTGGGGCATTAAGCCTCTTCAAGTGTTTCTTCAGCCCTCTTGCCTGAAATGCACCAAAAAGTAAAGATCAATGGAAAGCTACAGCAATTAGTCAAGGATATTATTCTAATATTAGTAACCGGATCAGCAACAATTTAAATATACGTTCAGATAAATAGGGCCTCCACTTTGTTGTGATACAAAAATGGAAGCAACTAAAAAAACACAATGGCTCCAAGAAGCACGCTCATGTCATTAAAAAATTTCCAGAATATTCTCATATGAATGACTACAGCCCTATTTATAGCTAAACACTAACAATGGTTACAAGTTCCCGCCCGAGTAACTAACAAATCGCACACGCCTAACAACCTGTAACTACCATAACAAATTGGAGCTCACTCTGCATGTCACTGTTGGATCCCCATTTTATTACTTTGGATTAAACAATACTCCCCAAGCGAAAGCTCTTTGTCCTCAAGAAGTAAATGCAGGAGCCTCAATTGAATATCTACAGCATACTCCAAATTGCATTTTCTAGATTTTTCTTCCCAACTGAGACAAAATTCTTGTGGGTTGGCATAGCTTTGTTTCATCTTGCATTTGATCATTCCCAAATACCCAACTGAAGTTGAATTCTTTTGCAATTTGAAGTACTTCACCTTGAATTTTATCATTTCCAAATGCCCAATTGAATCTTTTTGCAATTTACAGAGCTCCATCTTGCATTTTATTAATTATTAATTTCCAAATGTCCAGTCGGGTCTTGTCTCAACACTTGTTCATCTTGCATTTGATTTTTCCCAAATAAAATTTCAACCTATTTATGCCTTCTAACGTCAAATCTTTTTCTCCAGAAGTAAAGTCACAACTAACTATTGAATCCCAAGAAACCATATTTGCTCAGTAGCAAATGCAGCAACAATAGGAAGCAATAGAAATTGCAAAAGAACCAAATTATCAAAAATACACTACAAAGAACTTTTCCAAGGACAGCTGGCATTGGGACTATCATCCAACTGTTTGGCAAATGCTTCACCAACACCTATAAACATTAAAGACACTCCGCTATCTCCTCTTGCACAAACTCCACATTCCCATTTAATTTTCTTCTCGAAAGAGGATATGGTTCAATCAATCAAAGGTGCCACCTCATCTCCACTCCCCAATTTTCCCAAATCCTTCACTTTTCTAGCTTTCATGGGCCCCCTTGACTTTGAATTCTCAGCAAGCCCCACTTCCACGATCTCATCCTGCAGGCTGTCAGCTGAATTCATTGCCATGACTTTATGAAGAGCAGGTTCACAAGGTTTCAACAGCTACTAATTGTGACTCAGATTCAGGTCTGATTACATCAGAAATTACAACAGATAACTCCTCTGCAATCTCTAGATTCCCATCTTCTTAATCTACTTCATCATCAATAATGGTCACAAATAATGGTGCCTTGTCACAATTGTGGCTCAATGAATAGGTTTCTTAAAACCATAAACATAAACCCTCACATCTTCTATCATCCAACTCTGACCTTGTTCTTGTGATTTCAAGAGAAATGTGATCCATGATTCTCAATGCAATGAGAAATAAAATTTACGAGAAAGATGAAGAAATAATTGAATCAAGAAAATAGAAGTCCTGAAAAGAATTACCAATTGATGGAAACTAGAGACTAAATCAAGAAACAGCAAGAAAACAACTAAAGAATCACAATGGCTCCAAGAACCACACTAATCTCATTAACAATTTTCCACAATATTCTCACATGAACGACTACAGCCCTATTCATTGCTGAAGACTAACAATAGTTACAAGTCCCCCCCCCAAAGTAACTAATAGATGATGCTAGCCTAACAACCTTTTCACTACCAACAACTTGGAGCTCACACTGCATGTTACCGTTGGATCACCGTTTTATTAATTTGGATTACTACATATTTCAAAATCTAAACTTGGAGAAAGAAGATTTCTAGTCCGAAACTACAAAAAGGGGGAAAAAGGGTAAAAATAAACAGCTTTTACATAAATCTTCCCAGAACAAGGCAAAACTACAAATTTACACTCTTCTTGCTGTAGACCTGAATTTTCTAAGCAAGCGAGAATAAGTTCAGTCATGAAAGTAAAATAGAGGATCAACTAGAAAAACAAGTGGAAGCGAAAAGAAGAGATGTAAAAACCTTACCATTCTCTGAAGAGCGTTCTCCTCCCTCTACTTCCGCCTTCCGCTGTGTTGCTCTGCTGCTGAATCCCAAGGGAAGGGTCTGCGGCTGTAGGGCTTTAAATATTCCAAACTCTCGTTTCTCCTCCAACCCCAAAACCCTAATTACTTTATTTCCTTTTTTTTATTTCATAAAATCTAATTAAATAAGTAAAAATGAGAAGCACCGCCCTCTCTCAAATTTTACAAAATTTATGTTAATGAAAAGGCAAAATGACTATTTTGCCATGAGAGGTCTAAACTTTTTTAATTTAAATAAAACTTTTATTTATTGAAGTGAATTAAATAAATATTTTAAAAATGAGTTAAATAAATCCTTTTAATTAAAAAATAAATAAGCCTTTATTTTGATCCATATTATAATTCTCTACATATGATTGATATCTTTAAGTTGCTTTAAATTATCTATTCATCTCTAAAGAAATAATTAAATTCGTTTTATAAAAATATCTATGATGTAGATTAAAAAAAAAAAATCTAAAGGAAAGATTTTAAATCATCTGTCCATGATAAAGGACAAACTTACCAATTTTATTAAAAATGCAATAGATACCTATATAATACTGTAAATCAAATGTGTGCCGCATAGGAACTAATAGATTTTCTTTTGTTTAGCTTTGGTAAAATTAAATTAGGGAAAAGTTAAGATTTCAATCTTTTTTTGTTTAGCTTTGGCAAAATTAAATTAAAAAAACCGTCCAGCACACAGCACAACGCTTGCACAAGCCTCTCATTAAGGGCACGACAAACTCAAAAATACTAGCATAAGACTGACAAACATAAAGTCTTAATTTTCATCTCAGTAACAGGAAAAATGTGACTAAAATTGAAATACAAATACAGTAAAAAATTATGGAGACAAATATAGTTCAAAATTGTCCCCATAAAAATTTCTTGTGCACCAAATGAAAGGCAATTAACAGTTTCCCTCATCCTGATAGAACACCCAAGACAATAATTCGAGACATCTTTACGCAACAGTTGGGGCTGCAGCGAGCCTCTTCCTAGCCTCCTCAATAATAGACAACTTGATACCTTTGCCCTTGGGCAGAGACACCCATGGTTTGTTTCCCTTTCCAATAGTGAACACATTGCCCAAGCGAGTGGCAAACTCATGGCCAGTGGCATCTTGAATGTGAATTGTCTCGAAACTCCCCTTGTGCTTCTCCCTATTCTTTATAATTCCAACTCGCCCCCTGTTCCTTCCTCCAGTGACCATGACAATATTTCCCACATCAAACTTGATGAAGTCTGCAATCTTGTTACTATCAAGGTCTAGCTTGATCGTGTCATTAGCCTTGATGAGTGGATCTGGGTAGCGGATGGTGCGGCCGTCATAGGTATTTATGTAAGGGATACCCTTTTGGCCAAATTGAACTGATCGAACCTTGCAAAGCTTGAACTGCAAACCATTAACAAATAATGGCATCAAGAAGTCGTCAAAGCTATAAAGCAAACATGAAAAAAACCACATGTATAATTCATACCATTCTCAAATGAAAAAAATAAGAGCGCAAAATTAACTGAATACAAAATGTTTCACACATAAGAAATAAGCACAAGAACAGAAAAACCTTAGCCTCATCATCTCTGATAGAGTGCAGACGGAAGCGTCCTTTAGTGTCATAAAGGAGGCGGAAGTTCTCATTTGTCTTGGGAATTGACACAACATCTGTTTATAGAGAACAAAACACAGCATATGATGCAAATGAATATTACATAGTTCAAAGGATAAAAATACATAAAGAAGACTTCACATTAATATGGTGTCCTCAATGTCAATCACATATAATGACCACCTCCTAACAAGAAGTCTATATTGCTGATCTCAAATTTCATAATCATTGGACAGTGCCAATAGATGTAATATTTCCCAAAGCAACCATCTCTGGCCAAACGCTTTAGCAGCTGAAATTATTAATTGCCTCTACCCAGATATCCCCAAGGCCCAGTTACATAATGAAAAATAAAAACAATTCCTCATGTATAAAGATCTAATCTCAAGGGTAAACTAAATAAACAAACAAATAAATATAGTGAAGTGACATACCCATGAAACCCGAAGGGTAAGTCTTATCTGTCCTAACCTTCCCATCAACAAGCACATGTCTCTGCATCAAAATTGCAATAACTTCACGATATGTGAGAGCATATTTCAGCCTGTTACGCAGAATGAGGATCAAAGGCAAGCATTCCCTTGACTTGTGAGGTCCAGATGATGGTTTGGGGGCCTGCACAGTAAATCATAGAACAATGTATATACAATGAATAAGAGATAATAGACAATAATAACATATATACCAAAACAAAAAGGCGCTAGGTTTAGACAACATACAAATGCACCTCCAAGCTTGTCAAGCATCCAATGCTTTGGGGCATTAAGCCTCTTCAAGTGTTTCTTCAGCCCTCTTGCCTGAAATGCACCAAAAAGTAAAGATCAGTGCACCAAGTGTTCTAATACTAGTAACTGGATCAGCAGTTTAACTTCAAATATATGTTCAGATAGATAGTGCCTCCACTTCAAAATCCAAACTTGGAGAAAGAACATTTCTAGTCTCAAGCTAACAAAAAATGGAAAAAAGGAACAGCTTTTGAATAAATCTTCCCAAACAAGGCGAAACTACAAATTTACAGCTCATCTCGCTGTAAACCTAAATTTTCAAAGCAAGCGAGAAGAAGCTTCGTGATGAAAATAAAGTAGAGGATCAACTTGAAAAGCAAGTGGAAGCGAAAAGAAGAGATGTAGAAACCTCACCATTCTGTGAAGAGTGTTCTCCTCCCTCTGCTTCCGCCTTCCGCTGAGCTGCGCTGCTCCTGAGTCCAAAGAAAAGAGTCTGCGGCCGTATCGCTTTAAATATTCCAAACCCTCGTTTCTTCTCCCACCCCCCACAAACCCTAATTACTTCTTTAATAAATTTTTTTATTTTCATAAAAACTAATTAAATAATAAAAAATGAGAAGCGCTGTCCTTCCTCTAATTTTAACAAATTTTATGTTAAAAAAAGGCAAAATGCCTATTTTAGCTGTGAGTGGTCTAACTTTTTTAAAAAATAATTAAAATAAATTTAATAAAATTTATTAAAATAAATTATTATAAATATTTTAAATTTAAAAATAAGTTAAAATAGACCCTTTAATTTAAAAAAACCTTTATTTTGATTCATATTGTAATTCTCAACTTATGAGTTAATATTTATTAATGATAACGGTTATTTTATATTATTTATTCACTCTCCAATAAAATAATTAGAATCGATTCATATTAATCTATAAAAAACTTTTAAACCATTTCCCTAAAACCAATTCAAAAAAAAAAAAAGAAAACCATTTCCTTAAAAAACAACATATAAATTTTATTAAGAATCAATAATTTTCTATATTATATTATAAATTGAATGTGCAATATAACTAACAAAGATCTCATGTACTAAATGATTTTATTTTAATTAGCTTTTGTAGGAATTTTAAACATTAAAAACATATTTGAATATAAAAAATATAAGGATTAGCCAATATTTTATTGGTCAAAAACAAAATTTTTCACTAATAAAAATAAATTTTTTTTTTCTAATATAACAAAGATTAAATTGATGATATGGTTAGAAGGGAGCTACGCTGTGATTGGCTTAAAACTGTAAAGAATAGAATGTGAGGTTGTGGATGCCTACGGTAACCATTCTAATACTCAATTCAGTATACTGAAAAAAGAGAACGAATGAAATAAATAAATTAAAACTTTTGTGTGAGATAATAGCATACATTGTCTCTATGATTCTTTAGATATAAATAAATATAGCATTTTTTTTATTATTCAGCGATGATGCGGGGATATTACCAGCTAATAGGTTGGTAATCCCACAATTATAAGCGTAATGGGGATACGCTATACTGTGCTTACTAGCAGTAATTTCGTGTCAAGACTCACCTTATTGAAGAAGTGTGAGTCTTAATGATGAACCGGCCATTAAAGTATCCGGATCTTCCTTCCCTTAGACTGGACTGCATTTTCCACTTACCAAATCCTTGCCACATGGCCCTGTCTCATGGCAACAGCTCATGGCTTACTTTAGGCGATTATTAAATAATATCAAAGGTCCACAGCTGGTCTCCGATTCTTCAAATTCGAAGTGACTATTTGTCTTTTTGGTTACATGGCACAACTTGACTGGCCTTTATTGCTTGCGTCGTCTTGTCTACCTTTCGGGAATCACTTAGCTCTCCAACTTGGCTAGCTTATAAAATTTATGGGCGAATGACCTTCGAGAAGTATTTTTCAACTTACCAAATCAACAATTACATATGTAATCTACTTATTTTCCCTGACCATCTCTAAATCCTTCTGTTATTATATGTATGACCTTATAGGCTCTCGATCAGGAGTGGTTCTGGAGTTATTTCCTCAAGCTCAAGTCTCCTCTCTTTCCTGCTATTCCTGATGAATTTTCGAAGAGTATCACCCCTTATTAGCCTCTCAATCTCATCCTTTAGTTGTTGACATTCTTCTATCGTATAATTGTTATCTTCGTGGAAGCAGCGGTACTTTGTCCTGTCTCGTTTCTCTGCTTTATTGGGGTTGAGCTTGGACAGCCACCTGATTTTTTTATCATTTTTCTTAATCCACATCAAAATACGAATTCGTAAGACATTCAATAGAGTATAATTATTATACTTACTTTGATCATCCCTCATTCGGAAGATGGGATAACTCATATGATCTCCTTCATGTCCTCGTCTCTCGGTCTTTTGACTTTGCTTTGGGTTCGCCCTCTTATCCTCTTTTATTGCTTGGATTTCGTCATCCATCCTGATATACTTATGAGCTTTGTCTATTAACTGTCGATACGTCGCAGCTGGATTTTTAATTAAGAAATCCATGAATTTGACGTTGCGAGTTCCTTTATTCAATACTTCACATGCTATCTCATGATTTAAATCTATGGCTTCAACATTGAACCGTGAGATAAAACTCTTCACATGCTATCTCCTTGACGGATCTTCCCCTAATCAGAGAAAGAATTTTAGGAGGTGTGCAAGTAATAAATCTGGATTTAACTAATGTAGCAAACTGTGTAAAATTTTAAATTAAACCTGAGCTTAGATGATGGTACCATTTCTCAACCAAACCTATAAGTGTTAATGGAAACACTCGGAACAATACAAAGTCTTTAACATCCTAAAAGTGTATAGTCATCCTGAAGATTGTCAAGTGACTTATGGGATCTGTTGTTCCGTCATACTTGTCTAAGCTAGACAGTTTGAACTTGGTTGTTAAGACTTTTGCTAAAATTTATTTCGAAAGAGACGAGGCCCCATCTAGGCCGAAATCCTCCTCTTGCTTTGTACAGCTTGTACTATTTTTCAATTGATGCATTTCGGAACTTTGTCTGATTCATCTTTAGACTCGGCCTTTCCTTTAGGCTACCTTTTGGCCGCTTCTGTTTGAACCCATTGGGGTGTCTATAGAGACTTCCTCCCTTCTTTCGGGTGTCATGTTTGATGCCTCCTCCCTAGTCTTATATTGTTCGAGAGTAGCCTGCAGTCTTTGAATGTAACGACCCAGAAACCGGACCGCTACCTGCGCTAGGATTCAAATCGACTTAAGGTCGCCGAAACCCGTAGCAAGCCTAACATACATCCTGTTATACCTGATGAAATCCCATATATGATCATACATTTTCATAAAAACTTAAACTTTTCATATACCAAGCTTGACCTGTACGTGCATCATAACTGTAAATATAAAAACCTCATACTAGAGCCCTCATCAAATGCTCTAGTAGGGTCCACATCTCATACATCAAGTTTGGTTCAACACATCTCATCATTAAAAATATTTACATAAAGATCATGTACAAAAGGGATTACAATCTATCAATAGGGCCAAGCATAATACTATCCATAATGCCTTACATGTCCACTACTAATCTATTACATAGCATATACCATCAACCTTGGTGACTTCCTGTGCTATCTCTAACCTGCAAACCTGGGGGTTAGGGGAAAGGGGTGAGCTACTAAAGCCCAGTGAGCAGAACCATAAAAAACAGTTTAATAAACGTATGCTTTCATTAAATGCGTCACATCACAAACAATTCACATCAAGGATGGACTTGTCACCAATAACCCTCTATATAATCCAATATGCCTGGCCCACAACGGGAGCTCCTCAGGACTTTCGCTTAACATAACATAACATATCCAACTGTGCCAGGGGCATAGTGCAGGCCACACCTGGTCTTTCTCTTACATATTGCCAGGGGCGTAGTGCATGCCACACTTAGACTTCCATATCATATCATAGCATAGCATATCGAGGGCTAATGGGTCATCCAATATCCATCTACATCAACAGCAAATTATGCAATGCATCATATTCGTGAATTCTAATGCAAACAACCTATTACATAACATGTTATGCGTGATGCATGAACATGCTCAAAAGTTTGATTGCTTAAAACAAGAGATTAGTTCAGTTCTACTCACCTCTGGCTAGTACTCAACTGACTCTGAAGCAGCTATCTCACTGCTGGTCTCCTCGGTTCCTCAGGTCCGATCCTACACAGGTGGACTTAAATGAGGGACCAAACATACTCTATTAAGACTCTAAACAACTCCCCAAAAACCCCCTAAAACATCACAAAACATGCATAGAAAACGAGCAAAGGAAGGCTGGACAGAGGACTTTCGGCGGTAGGTTCGGCGGCCGAAGGTCCCTACAGATTCGAAAGTCAGACACTTTCGGGGGCAAGGTTCGGCGGCCGAAAGCCTTCATAGACCCGAAAGTCACTAACCTTCGAGGGCAGGTTCGGCGGCCAAAACTCCCCTCCAGATCTAAAAGTCCAACTTTCGGGGGCGAGTTTAGGCGACCAAAACTGCCTCCTCTGGCAGGTTCGGCGGCCGAACCTGGGCCCTCCTGGGTGGCAGAACCCGATTCTGCCATTATGCCCCAAGCCACCAAAACTCCCACAACATGCATCCAACTATTCTAAAACATGCATAAACACATTTTCAAGCACATAGGGGCATAAAACTAGCCTAAACCCCAACAAACATCAACATAGCATCACATTTATCATTAAACTAACATAAACCCTAACATTTAGACCTACTCTAAACATGCATTAAACACCCTTAAAACCTCTTAAAACTTACTTAAAACATATAAAAAGGTATGGATCTACACTTACCTCTCGAAGATCGAAGGTAGACGTGACCCAAACTTGGAGATAAGGGGAAAACGAGCTCCGGAGGTCTCCAAGCTTCAAAACTTTGATCTTAACTTAAAATCTTCAAAACAAGGAAAAAACTTGTCCAGACTTGAAGGATTTGAAGGAAAAACATAAAATCGACCATGAAAGGGCGGAACCTCACCTATGCCTGAAGATGGAGAGAGAAAACTCGCCCATTTTCGGACAAAGAGTCTTTTATAGGTGGCTTGCCAGACCACCTTCGGGGGCCAAAAGAGCCTCCGCAACTCCACCATGTTCGACGGCCGAACCTGGACTTTTCCTCCATGGTATTTTCTTTCAAAACTCAATTTTCTTTCTTTGATTAAAACCATAAAAATATTAAAACATTTTATGAAAACCTTTATTTTCACCCTTCTAAGAGATTCCAACCTCGGAATTCCAGATTCCAACGAAGATTCCGCCGGAAGGTTGGAATTCAGGTGCCGAAGCTTAGCCGGATATTACATTGAATGTATTGGAGTATCTGTTTGTTGTTTAAATTATTGAGGTCTGTTTCATTAACCATAGTGGGCGTGTTTTGTCTATTGTTAAAGGTGGAAGCAATGATGATACCTTTGTTGGTAGCAATATTAGTAGTGGCTCAAGAACTACTGGCTATTTTGAGAATGAAAGGAGAGAGATATTTTTCTACGAGAGGAGGAATAGGAGATCGATCGTAATTCCAATGAATAGAGAGGATTCAATAGATTTCTCGGTAACGAAATATTGCAAGATTAGATTAATGACGTGATCGAAAGGAAGCTATGTTGTGATTGGCTTAGACATGAAAAAAAGAGAATGTGAGATAGTGGGTGCCCACAACAGCCACTCCAATACTCAAGTCAGTATATTGAAAAAGTGAGTGAATGAAATGAATTACTTAGAACTTTTGTGTGAGAAAATAGTGTACCTTTACTTATATGATTCTTCTCATTTTATATTGTAAGAAACTGAAGATAAATATAATATTTTTTAATTATCTGACAATGGTGCAATCGATTGCTTAATAAGAGATATTATCGGTTAATTGGTTAATAATTCTGTAATTATAAACATAATAGAGATATGCTGAACTGTGTTTACTAATGTTAATTTTGTATTGAGTCTCGCCTTATCGAGAGAAAAGTGAGTCTTGATAATGAACCGAGCGTTAAAATATCTGAATCTTTTTTCACTCAAATTTAACTGCTTTACTACGTTATTCTGTCTTGAAATAATAAATAACTCATTAATTATTTTAAACAATCGCTATATAGCATCACTTCCTTTAATTAAAATTAGTTTATTTAATAATAAAATAATAAGATACAAATAAAATAAATAACAGAATAATAATAAACGCGTTGTATTTATAGTACTGATAATATATCTCATAGTAGCTTATGGTTTAAAATATTATCTTTAGCGGTATCTTATGAAATAATTATTTAATAAAAATAAGTACATTTTAAACATAAAAAATATTAAATTTTTTTATAAAATTACTTTATTTTATTTTATTTTTAAATAAAATGATTATATTATCATAATTATACAAAATTTAATTATAAATTCATTAGGATATGGTACCTTTTAATTATAACTAATTGTGCGTCGCACATATTGAATTATATATATATATATATTATAAATTTAAATTATAATAAAAAAAATTTAACAAAGAGAAATTAAGAATAAATAATAATAATAATTTTAAAATTTAAACCTATTATATTTTTATGTTATTTTTTAAATAATTAATTAAATTTATTATTAAATTAATTAATATCTTATTATTATATTTAATAAATCAGTTGATGTTTTGATTTATCTTTAATAAAGAATAGATTATGGTGTTAATGTTTATAAATTTTATTCAAATTTATTAAAATTAATTGAGAAGTGAAATAAATGATTTATTACATAAATTTAATAATTATTTTCTTTTTTCATGTAGAAAATTTCAATATCTATTTTTTTTACAATTAATAATATAATGTTAATTTATGTATTATTAAAATTTAACGATATAATAAATTTGAATTCAAATAAATAATCATTTATTTAATTTTAAAGTTTTAAGTATTAATAAATTTAAATATTTTAATATTTTCTTAACTAAGATTAAAAATTAATTTAACAAATAAATTAAAATTATAAAATTATAAAAACAACAAAAAATATTTAAAAATATCATTATTATCCAAACTTATAATAGTTTTTTTAAAATTACTTATTTTACTGTTTAATTGTTTTTAGTATATTTTTTAAATTTCTTTTGTTTATTTCAATAAAATTTAAAATATAAATTCCTTTAAAAAAATAAAAATAAGTGCAAATAATTTTTACATATAAATATATTAATCCCTTTATTTATATTTATATTTATATCATCCATATAAATATTTTCTATAAATATAATTACATACAAATATACATAGAATTAGAATGTTAATGCACCTAAATTTATTAGAACTTCTATATATCTTTTTAATTTAAATAATAATATAAAATTTAAGTGCAAATAAGAATATAATTTTTAATTATTTAATTTTAATAAAATATTTTAACAGCCAATCAAAATTAGTTTTTCATTGTAATTATATTAAATTAAATAGATAATTTATATATCTTTTAAAATTTTTTAGCTAATTAAAATTAATATAAAAATAAAATTATCATCTATTTTAAAAATTAAAATTTAAAAAATAAAATTGTTAATAATTTAAATAATTAAATATTATTATAAATAATTTAAAATTTTGAAGGAATTATAGAAAATCCATTTGTTTTCCCTCAAACCATTTTTATATATAATATAGATTATATTTTTATAAATAAACAAGGATTAAGGAAAACATTATTCACAGAATTTTTTTGCGATGGTCAAAACTTTTTAATTAATTATGTATAATTAATAGTAAATATAATTAAAATGTTAAATTGAATTTAAAAAATAAAAAAATTTATAACATAAATAGTAAAATTTTATCTTGTTAATAAAATAGTTCAAATATTTATTTTTATAGTTTTGAGTCGAATTTATTAATAAATAATGTGGATTAGGATAAAGTAATTTCTTTCCATAGTCATTCTTTTTAGTAAATTTTATTAAGTTAAAGTCATTCTCAAACTAAATCTTGTATTTTCAAATGAAATATATACATTTTAATACGTTTTTGAAATATCATAAAAAATAATTAATTATTTTAAAATAAATTTAAAAATATATTCTACAAAAAATTATTACCCACATCTACAACTCAATTTACACGCTTAAATAATATAAAATTAATATGAAGTAAGATATATCATAATTTATAGATAAAATTTCCCTTATGAAATTAATATATTATTTTGTTTACTTAATTTTTGAATGACTTAGCCGATGAGGAGAAACTTGTGGGAAATAAAATGTTGAATGTTTGGAATGCAAGAAAATGAGAGAATTCGGATCCAAAGAATCTAATTAAGAGTTTCAAGGACAAAAGAGGTCTGAGGTCAATCACATAATAAAAATAGTACGAGTTTTTTCAGGAATAAAAACAGCAAGTGTGTGTGAGGAAGAGCGAAATGGAAGGAATGGTTACCATTTATCCATGGAAGAGGATCCCTTCCTATAAAATGCCAGGCGAAACAGCAGGTAGCTATGTAAGAACGCAGAAGAAGCCAAAGAATCTTCTTAAATATAGAAGAAGAACTCACTCGAAACATATTCCTATAAAAATTATCATACATAAAATAATATATATATATATATATATATATATTAATTATAAAGAAAGATGGGTGGGGTGATGTTAATTCTATTACTATTCCTCGCAATTCTGGAGGTTAAAGGTGAAGATCCTTACCTGTTTTTCACTTGGAATGTCACATATGGAACCCTCTCTCCTTTGGGAAAACCACAGCAAGTGATTCTCATCAACGATCAATTTCCAGGGCCTGTCATAAACTCCACAAGCAACAACAATGTTGTCGTCAATCTTTTCAATAATCTTGACGAGCCTTTTCTCTTGACATGGTATAATCTTTGGTTTCCTATTTTGTTTTTTCAGCATAGAATTTGGGATGTTTATATCTTGATTGAATTTATTGCAGGAGCGGCATCCAACAGAGGAAGAATTCTTGGCAGGAGGGTGTGCTTGGAACCAACTGCCCAATTCCCCCTGGAACTAACCACACTTATCATTTTCAAGTCAAGGACCAAATTGGGAGCTTTCTTTACTACCCAAGCACATCGATTCACAAAGCAAATGGTGGATTTGGTGGCCTTCATATCAACAGTCGTTTGCTCATTCCTGTCCCTTATGATGCTCCTGAGGATGACTTCACTGTCATTGTTAATGATTGGTACCTCAAGAGCCACAAAGATATCAGGAAGTCCTTGGACGCTGGAAAAACACTTGGTCAACCAGATGGAGTTCTCATCAATGGCAAAAACGCTAAGGGTGATGGCAAGGGTGAACCTCTCTTCACTATGAAACCTGACAAGACTTACAGATATAGAATCTGCAATGCTGGGCTGAAGACATCAATCAACTTCAGGATTCAAGGCCATTCAATGCAGCTTGTTGAAATTGAAGGCTCTCATGTGATGCAGAACGACTATGATTCACTTGATGTACATGTTGGCCAGTGCTATGCTGTACTTGTGACTGCTGACCAGCCTCCCAAGGACTATTATTTGGTGGCTTCCACTCGATTCTTAGAGAAAGTCCTCACTGGTAAGGGCATCGTTCGATATGCCAATGGCCAGGGACCACCATCACCAAAGCTCCCAGAAGCACCTGAAGGATGGGAATGGTCCCTAAATCAGTTCCGTTCCTTCCGATGGAATCTCACAGCCAGTGCTGCCAGGCCAAACCCTCAGGGCTCTTACCATTATGGATCCATCAACATCACCCGTACTATCAGACTCGTTAACTCACCAGGCGAAGTAGAAGGCAAACTTCGTTATGCCATCAACGGTGTTTCTCACACTAATCCAGAGACTCCACTCAAACTTGCTGAATATTTCGGAATTGCAGACAAGGTCTTCAAGTACGACACCATTCCTGACGATCCACCTGCTAAAATCGGTGAGATTGTGATAGAACCCAATGTCCTCAACATGACTTTCAGAAATTTTGTAGAAATTATCTTTGAGAATCATGAGGAAGCCATGCAATCATGGCATTTAGATGGGTATTCGTTTTTCACAGTCGCGTAAGTATACATATTTCAATTGATGAATGCCCATAATCGACTGGTAAATATAACTAACGAATTCAAATGATCAACAGATTGGAGCCTGGAACATGGGCACCTGAAAAGAGGAAGAACTACAATCTTCTCGATGCAGTTAGCAGGACAACAGTGCAAGTATTTCCAAAATCATGGGCAGCAATCTTCTTGACATTTGACAACGCTGGAATGTGGAACTTAAGATCTGAATTGTGGGAGAGGACTTACCTTGGACAACAGCTTTATGCAAGTGTTCTTTCTCCAGCACGCTCACTGAGAGATGAATATAATCTGCCTGACGACCAATTGCTATGTGGGTTGGTGAAGGGCTTGCCGAGGCCTAAACCTTACACCATTTGATTGAACTTGCACTTCCACCATATCTATGATCGGTAGAGATAGAGGCCGGAGGAGGAGGATTAATAGTTCTGACAAGATTTTCTGATTTGTGCAAGAACACGAGGTAGATGATAACACACAATAAGAGGGGTTGGGACAAAATTCAGTTGGCCGTTTCAACCCCTTTCAAAATGCCATTACACTTTTTTTTTCCCCTTTTATTCAATGAACTGAAATTACAATTTTCTTTGCTAATTTTCACTGTCAACTTATATCCATGGGAATAAGAAATTTATTTATTTTATATTATAAATTATAGCAGCTTTTTTTAAATATATAGCTACGCTCTAATTGAATTAATACTTTTTTTATTTTAATTTTTAAATCGTGAAAAATCAATTAAAACTCAATTGAAAAAATATAAATTTCTTTATGCACAAAACTATACTAATTAAAGATTAATTTCGTAATTGTATGGATTAAATTAAAATGTTTTTCTTTTGAATAAAAATATTTTTAAATGTAATCTATATGAAGATTAAAGACTTAAAACAAAACAAGTAAAATTGAATTGAAATCAAACCTATACGCATTGCACATCTTGAATACTTTTCAATAATCTTCGACATTCTTCGGAGGAAGGGAGAGCTTTCGTGAACCAAAGAGGTAGAGAGAATAGGTGAGGGGCCGGCCCTTCTGCCTTAATTAGGGCAGATCTTTCGTCTTTTTTTTTTTTTAAAAAAAAAAATTTGTTGGTTTTCTTTCATGCATGTGTGTCTTTAGGTGTGGTGGCTTTTGGTTTCAGTTTTGTTGTTTTTGGGTTGGGGCTCTCGCTTGGATGGCGTCATAAAAAATGCTCAAGACCAATGATAATCGGTGTCAGAGCATGCGTTTGGCTCTATAAAGTGGCTTTGTTGCTATACTAGATTGAAAATATCATGGATCTATCTTTGATTTCAGCGACTTTATTATTGAATATAGATACCTTAGTTCTGGTTTTCTGGGTTCGTGGTACCAGCACCAACGGTTGATTTTGAGCTCTCATTTGCGTTTCTGTTATATATGTTGTTCCCTAGAATGGTTATGGTCTTTGGATTTGTGGTACCAGCGATAATGGTCGACTTCGCACGATAACATTTGGTCTCTAGTTTGTAGGCTCTCTCATGATTGGCTCTGTGGGGGTTTCTGGCTGTTGCATATTGTTGTCCTCCTTGGTCTAGCGTGGAGCACTGGTCGCGGATGCTATTGATGATGCCATTTGAAGCAGTGCAATGGATAATTGATCGACGGCATGAGGCTTTCCTATCAGTTGCGGTGCATAGCCTGAGTTAGGCTGTGATTGGTTTTAGGCTGGGTTGGACTGTTTGTGATCTTTAGTTTGGAGCCTTATCTGTAAGCAATATGTTGGTTCCTTTTTCTATAGCCAGCTTTCTCCAGTTTTGAACCATAGCTTGTGTCTGTTCGTTTCAATATTTCCTTATATCATATTTTTAGGTAGGATGGCTAGGCAATCTAAATGCAATTGAGTTTTAATGATAAAAAATACTTTACAATAAATGTTAAAATGTTTTATGCAATTAATAATATTAAAGTCTTTTTAGCATATTCAATTAATATCATATTATAAACTATTCACTTAATAGTAAATTTATATTGTAAAATTAATATTAATTTTATTAACATGAAATTAAATAAATTAATAATATTATATTAAAATAATAAATATTAATTTTTTACACTAGAAATTTATTTTTTTAATATTTAATTAACTTATTCTCTTTATTTTTAAACTCCAACTAATATTATTTAATTTTTAGTAGACATTCATTTTCGAAATTAACCATCCAAAAATATTGTTAGCAAATTTGCATAATTGCATTAACTAAAATAGGGTTTTTTTTTTTTTTTTTTTTTTGATATAGAACTAAAATAGGGGTTTAAAAATTCATTCTGGATATACAGACATCGACACTAGTAGGTCTTTCTTTTTTTCTAAGGTCATCTTATATGTTTTGAAGAAAAGTTCGAATTTACCCTTAAATTTTTTTTTTTATATATATAACTTGAAAGGTTTTTTTTTTTAATTCTAAATTCTTTTATAATATATTTTAATTGAGTAACTAAACATGGTAGTTCCATTTAACATAATAATAATAATATTATTATTAGTATTAAAAATTAAATTTTTTTTTTTGAAATAGAGATTTGAGAATTGGATCTCTTAGATTTTTTTTTTTTTTTGAAATAGGGGGTGGGGGAGTCGAATCTTAGATCTCACAAGACTGCTAGGATGCACTTTCCACTAGGCTAAACCTTGGAGTGCTAATAATTAAATTATTTAAAATCAAATAATAACAATAATTAAAATATATGATAACATTTATTGAATAAATAATAATATTTTTAATTTTAGTTATGTGTCTAAATATTTAGAAAAAAAAGAATTTAATCAATTGGATCAAGTGGAATTAAAGTGTAATTGTATTTCTTTTCCTTTTAATTTTCAAAATATTAAAAAAAATTAATTTGATGGGAATAAATTAAATTAAAGTTTTTTTTATTTATTTATTTTTATTATAAAAATAGCGACTTAGTCTGGCATAGGAGAAAGGAGAGGAGACAGATCTTACATATGTAGCTATCAAGGCAAAAGAAGAGGTAAAAAATAGAAAATTTCTATTTCAGTAAATGCCTAAAAATTGTCATAAAACAGCAAAATTCATTACAACTCTGCGTAATATGCGGATGAATACTCAGTGGTTTGTATTTTGCGTTTGCAGCTATAAAAGGGGATAATAGAGATGGAAAACAAAATGTAGAAGAAGCTATACTTCTTCCATCAGGGTCGGTCACTTCAATTAGCTATTACCCTGAGAGGGAATATATTGGAAAGGGCTATATTATTATATATAATATATAAACACATAAAATCTATTAAAAAATGAAGAAGACGGCCGCCGGAGTGGTGGCGCTGATGCTAGTTTTATGCCTCTCGGCTGAGTTAATGGTGGGGGTCAGGGGTGAAGACCCTTACCTGTTTTTCACTTGGAATGTCACATATGGAACCTTGTCTCCTTTGGGAGTTTCACAGCAAGTGATTCTCATCAACGATCAATTTCCAGGGCCTGTCATAAACTCCACAAGCAACAACAACCTTGTCGTCAATGTCTTCAATAATCTTGATGAGCCTTTCCTTTTGACATGGTAAACTTCATGGGAATTTATCTTATTTTTCTCCAAGCTTTGATTCTTTTGTTGGTTCATATATTAGATATACTTTTGTTGCAGGAGCGGCATTCAACAGAGAAAGAACTCATGGCAAGAAGGAGTGCTTGGAACCAACTGCCCTATCCTCCCAGGAACCAACTACACCTATCGATTCCAAGTGAAAGACCAGATTGGGAGCTTTCTTTACTACCCAAGCACAGCTTTTCACAGGGCAAATGGTGGCTTTGGTGGCCTCCATATCAATAGCCGTTTGCTCATCCCTGTCCCTTATCCTGATCCTGAGGATGACTACACTGTCATTATCAATGATTGGTTCACCAAGAGCCACAAAACTCTCAGGAGTTTCCTGGATAATGGACGCTCCATTGGTAGGCCTGATGGTGTTCTAATCAATGGCAAGATTGCAAAGGGTGATGGTAAGGATGAACCTCTCTTCACCATGAAGCCTGGAAAGACATACAAGTACAGGATTTGTAATGCTGGGCTTAAGACATCCATCAACTTCAGGATCCAAGGCCACACAATGAAGCTTGTCGAGTTGGAGGGCTCTCATGTGATGCAAAACATCTACGAGTCCCTTGACGTGCATCTTGGCCAATGTTTGAGCGTGCTTGTAACAGCAAACCAGGAACCAAAAGACTACTATATGGTGGCTTCCACTCGATTCCTAAAGACTGTCCTCACAGGTAAAGGGATCATTCGATATACTAACGGCAAGGGACCAGCATCGCCTGAGCTCCCAGAGGCACCTGTAGGATGGGCTTGGTCTCTCAATCAATTTCGTTCCCTCCGGTGGAATCTCACAGCCAGTGCTGCCAGGCCAAATCCTCAGGGCTCCTACCATTATGGATCCATTAACATTACCCGTACTATCAAACTCGTTAACTCAGTAAGCAGGACAGGAGGCAAGCTTCGTTATGCCATCAATGGTGTTTCTCATACGAATCCCGAGACTCCACTCAAACTTGCTGAGTATTTCGGGATTGCAGACAAGGTTTTCAAGTATGACACAATTCAGGACAACCCACCTGCTACGATCGACAAGGTTGTGATACAACCCAATGTCCTAAACATGACCTTCCGTAACTTCGTGGAGATCATCTTTGAGAATCCTGAGAAAAGCATGCAATCATGGCACTTGGATGGCTACTCCTTCTTCGCAGTCGCGTAAGTACTATTTGAATTGATCAATTAACTCCATTAAAATTCCTGAACATAAACTCGACTGTTAAATAAATGAACTTTTGGATCAACAGTGTGGAGCCTGGAACATGGACGCCTGAGAAGAGAAAGAACTACAATCTACTTGATGCAGTGAGCAGGACCACAGTGCAGGTGTTTCCCAAATCGTGGGCAGCCATCTTATTAACATTTGACAATGCTGGAATGTGGAATCTAAGATCTGAGATTTGGGAGAGAACCTACCTGGGACAACAACTTTATGCAAGTGTTGTTTCTCCAGCACGATCTCTCAGGGATGAGTATAATATACCTGACAAAGCTTTGCTTTGTGGGCTCGTCAAAGATTTGCCAAAGCCCCCACCATACACCATTTAAACTTGCACATCATCGTCCTCCCCTGTGCCATACTTCCAACTCACTCCTCTCATCAAGTAGAGGTTTTTTATGTGCTAACCCTTTCCAATATATAAAACATATATATTTTGCCATTTTCATCATACATATATCATATTACTCTTATGATAGTCCATTCATCCAATAATCCATATGGCATGAGTTTGGGCACAACGATGATAAATTGAAAATCTCCCATTCACATGCAATAGTGAATATAAGTGATTGAATGGCAATATCAACAACTCAATTATTTATATAAATTTATATAAAATTACGTTATAAAAAAATTCATATTCATTAATTGAATTTTTTAGTCTTAAAAAACATATTAAAATATTCTAAACGTTTTATAAAGTTTAATAGCCAGTTGTATTAATTTTAACTGTTAAATATTATAAAAAAATTAATATAAAAGAACTAATTATTAAATTATTTATAAAAATAAAAAATTAACTAATAAATTTTTGTTAAATTATATAAATTAAATACTAAAATATTTAATGGTTAAATTTAACGAAAAAATTAATTAATAAATATTTTTAACACGTTAAAATATTTTAATATGTTTTTAAAAGTTTAATTTTTTTTATAATAATATAATGATTAAATAGTAAATTTTTTAAAATAAATTAACGTTTTTTATATTCCACATTTCTTCCAAATTTAACAATAGTTAAACTTTTTCCGGTTCAAATCTAACATAATCCTACAAGCTATAGGCTTGAAATATATGCAAATGTAATGAAATAGCAGCATAATGAGGTGGATGAAACTTTTGTGCATTATAGTACGTGTCACGTTCGGATGGCACACACAACAATAACACCATAATAACAGGTTTTATGGAGAAGAGCAATATCAGAAGAAACCCGATTTTGGAAGCGGATGAAGAGTTGATGAGAGAGATAGGGACCAAGGTGGGCCTCAGCAATGGGCCCTAGGGTGGCACGTACTAAGTTGGCTTTGGCTCTGCCGTAGGAAATGGGATCCCTCATCCATTGCTTTTGCTTCTCCAATGAATGCTCCACTATTCTGCTATATTCCATTCTTTCTATCTCAAACCCACCGCATCTCTTTATTGCCCTCTCCACCTCCGCCATGCTCCTCATGTACGCCGGAATGTTGAACCCATCTCTCGTCTCCTCGTCGATCAAGCCCTGCATTACGTCGCCAACGAAGCAAATTATTCTTTCTTTCCCCTCACCATATATAAAGAAACCCAAAAAGGAAATGTACTGTAATGTGATGTAATGTACTTCGTTTATTAAATCTTGCCAAGCTTGATCCAGGGAAGTGGTGAAGGGATGCTTGGCTCTGGAGTCTGGATCGCCCAGCTGGTTCTCAGGCTGCTGAGACGCAGGCCTCCCTCCCATCAGCAAAAACAGCATTCCTCCTTGCACCATTTCTTCTTTCCTGCAGCTCAAGAAATCCTCCAAGTCTTTCTCAGATTGTTTCGCATATGCTTCCACTACTTCCTTTTTTGCTCCATCAATCCACACTCTTCCTTTGTTCCAGGCTGCTGATGTTTTCTCCAAAACAGCGTCCGGTATCTGATTGCCATTCACTATTATATTATTATTTGGATTAATTTTATATGTCCAGAGAAAGCTAGTGCCAATGGAATAGTAAACAAAATTGCATGTATATGAGTTTACCTGAGAAAGCCAGTGTAAGGCACTTAAGCTAACGGCGACGTGAAGCTTCCCTCTAGGAAAGAGACGAGTGTAAAAAGATCCAGGCACCCCAGCAGCGTAGTACTGCTTCGTTTTCTTGTCAGCAATGTTGCTCAATGATCTAAACAAAGAGTTGAAATCATTGGAAGGGAGATCAGAAAAGAAGGCCTCGAATTCAGGCTCAAATCCGCAATGGTTAATGTATTGCTGTCTCAAAGCATCCACCACCATATCTATTGTAGCTAAAGTATTGTACCCAGTTGCACAACCCAAGTCTGCAATCCTTAGAGACTCAGCTTCGTCCTTGTTACTGAAGAAAACTTTCATGGATTGAATAGCTTTTAAAAGCAAAGGTCTACATAAGCTGATAGCAGATGCAGGCGCTTCTGAGTTTTTTGCATAGCTACTATCGTCGTCTCCGCCTTGCATACACAAGACTCTGTGAAGAGCTCCTCCTGTCTCCTTGGTAATGCAGCAGCTAGTGGGGTGCTCTTGGGATGAATCCATCTGCCTGGATTTCTTTGTATTCTCTCAAATTAACAGGGAGAGAATCAAGAATCGAGATCGGTGGGTTGCCCACATGGGAATCAACAGAAGCCAGCAGATGATAAAGATCCCACAAAGGCAACCAGAAACTAAAAGTAGGAGAGATTTCGGGAGTTTCCAGTTTCGTACGTCCAGACTGCCTCCCCTTTACGATTAATATCGTTAGTACTTTACAGCACAGGAATCATGGGGGGGCCGATCACACTTAATAATTTTATTCTCTTTCTTCAAAATTTTTTATTTAGTATATATAATATTAATCTTAAATTGATTATTATTTATCCAAAAAATATCTGAATCTCATTTAATTTTGTAAATTTTAATTTAATAATTTAGGTAGAATATAATTTAAACTGGTTTATTTATGTTTTAAAAATTTTAAAAATTAAATAATTTTTTAAAGTCCATTTAATATATAATATACGTATACATATGTTTATAAAAAATATATTAAATTATCTAATTAATTATCTATATAAGTATGATGTGACAAAAAAAATGAAAAAAGAAAAAGAAAAAGACATGACCGTGCAAATCAGCCCTAGCTAGGTCAAGAAGCATGAAAAAGCGTACATTAAAATTGTTCTTATTAGAGTTATGGAGATTTTAATTAGGATGAAAAAAATTATATGGTATTATATTGAAATTGAAAAATAACCGCTACAATAACAACAATATGAAATTTATGTTTACTCTTTTGCTTCATTTCTAATTTTTATAAAAAAAAAAAATCAAATCAAAATTCTTAAACAGGTTCAAATTAGAACCAAATCGAAAAAGTAACATGCATACATATACTTTTAGATATATTTAAAAAATGAGGATATTCTGCATTGGTTAATTTTGGTTCTAGCTTTTAATTAGAACCTTAATTGAATATCTAGATTTCGATATTCTGCACACAGATTCATTAATTAATAATGTAAAAAGTAAATAAATCGATCGATATACGTAAATGGAGACTAAAATTAACCTTTTCAGGGGAAAAAAAACTTTGAAAACTTGCAGAGACACATGGAATCAAAAGGGTTATTGATCTAATGACCACAGTCCAGGCAGAGCTATATGTTTATCTTTTGTGGGTCGCCATGTTATTGCTAAGAGGACCTCTCTCCAGAGGGGACCCAAAACTAAGAGCTTCCATTGATCAGCTTTGACATCAATTGGTTTGATGATGCATTATTGCCATGGAGAATTTTTTTTCAAGGAGAAAGGAGGGAAGTGGGTCTCTTTGATTCATCTTTTAATTAAATTATACTCTTTGTTGTTTTGTATAATAGAATGAGACAAACTACACACTTGCTAAACTCAAGTCCCTATTCTTTCCCTTGTTCATTGATTTCAAAATCACTGATCCTCATGTTACACTTGTCTTATTTTTCTTAAGAATTTCATGATTTAATATCAATATAGAGAAATCAATTAAAATTTCTCTTAAGTTTTGTTTGGAAAATAACCAACTAAAACAGCAGTATTTTAACATTTCTTAAAAACTTCGAAGTTTTTTTTATGGTAAATTGAGTTATGGGTGTATTAGAAGAAGAAAATGATAAAGCTAGCAGCAAACCACGAAAAGAACTTTTTTTTTTTTTTTTTTTTTGTAAAAAAGAAAGAAAATTAAGAGAAAGAGAAGGGTAGAGGTAAAAAGAAAAAAAAAAAAAAAACCATAAATAATTGGATTTTTTTAAGCAGTGGTAGTTAAACAGTCTACTATCATGGATGCAATTCAGCAATTGTATCCTATAAGTTTTTTTTGATAAGAAAATAAAATGATATCTACTTTGACCTTTTTTTTCTTTTGAAAAAATCACAATCATAATGATGTTCCAGAACTAGAATACCGGCAACGGTCTTGAGCTGGCACGACAAAGAAGCGCAGACTAAGATGTAAGCATGATTTATTTATTATTATTATTTTTATATTGAATCACATAATTTCATTTTTTAATTAGTTTCTATGATTACTGTTATTATTATTAACTGATTAAACTAACTACTATTATTTTATATGGGTATGAGAGAGTTTAAAAAAGAAAAGATATAAAGCAATGAGTTTGACATGGAATCGAGTAAGGAGAGGAGGAAGAGATGAGAAAGCTGGAGACAGTAGGAAGTGGTCCTAAAACACTTCAACAAATAGAGACTTGTCACATTCTATCTGGGCAAGACATCACTTGTATTATGAGAGAATAAGATGGTCCATATCCATGTATGTATCTGCAATTTTCACCTTATGAATAATCTCTACAAAATCAAATTAATTAAATAAATAAAATCAGCCATGTTTATATAATCATTAAAATGAAGATGGGGAGTCAGCGTTAGGGGTCGTGGGAGTGAAAGCGAGGCACATTGAAATATTCCTGAACAAACAGAGAAGCAATTACATGTGGAATCGAAGAGAGGAAGAAAGAAAGAGAGGAACGGAAGGGGGGGGTCGCACTCACATATCGCTCAATTCATATAGGTATCTCCATCATTCAACTGACGATAGTTGTCAGTGAGAGTACTAAGCACAGACAATCCCTCTGAGTTGTCGCTTTCACCATAGCTGTGACCCATCTGGACTCCAACCCCTCCTTCCTTGTTCCATTTCTGCTTATACTTTCCTGCTTGTCATTTTGCTTCCATCCATTGCAGCAACCCTATTTTCTTCTTTTTATTATTGTTATTGCTCATATCCATCAGCAGTGCAAGAATTTGTAGTTCTAAATATAATATTATTATGTCAATCTCATTATTTACGTAAAGTTTTTGACCACGACTTTCGAATGCTAAGAGGCTGACACATTATTCTGTCAACGACTCGCGTCCAACTCCTGATATTCCCCTTTTCATTCTCTACTCCCTCTTCTGCCAAACATAACGAGTGTTGATTTTATCAATTGCCCCATCGACCACTAAGCTTTGAATCTCAAACCAATTGAGATCAACTATATTGAATCATTTTGTCATTGACCTCTATTTTCCAAGTTAAAAGCAAGCAATCAATCATTTTCACAATTAGTTGCAACAACAAGACCTGAAATACAAGCTCAAACTGGACAAAAGCATCAGGAATCGGCATTATTGAAAATAGAATAACAAGGGTTCCACACTATCAAACTCACAATTACAAACATCCCATTTTGTTTCTTCTGTTATTCCCTTTCTCCTGTTTCTTCTTTTCCAAGTTAAAAGCAAGCAATCAATCATTTTCACAATTAGTTGCAACAACAAGACCTGAAATACCAGCTCAAACTGGACAAAAGCATCTGGAATCGGCATTATTGAAAATGGAATAACAAGGGTGCCACACTATCAAACTCACAATTACAAATATCCCATTTTGTTTCTTCTGTTATTCCCTTTTTAAAGCTACTCACTCCTACTATTTCCGAAACTTTCCTGTTCATCAAACAGATCAATCGGATTATTTTTTATACTTAGAATCAGAGAACAAGAATTTAACAAGAAACAAGCTAAGCACAATTGCACGCACTGCACTGCACCCCCTAATCAAACACCTATTTGCAGCACCACATCATCCCCTTGCACCAAATATAATAATATGTTGTTTCATCAACATACAAGAGCCTCCCGGAGTTATCCCCATTCATCTCTGTGGAGGATCCACAGTCCGAACATTTGCACCTGTCATTCCTTCAATTCTATCTTTTGTTATCTCCACAAAATGCCCCACTATCTCATGAAACTGCTTCAGCCCAGACAGGGGGAGAATTATGGACGACCTATCCGAACCAGCAACCTGTAATTATCACAACACTTCTTTAATTAACCCAGAAACCTTTGAGATATTATGCTTTAATCATCAACATATATGCATACATGTACATCAGCTACTTCTCAATTCTAATTTTCTTTTATATATAATTATTCCTTTTTCCCTTTTCATTTTCTCCCCTTCTTGGCAATCAAGTATACATGCTTTTATCAAGGGATTCAATATCAGCAAGTTAACAACCATCATCAATACCACTATTTGCATCTCCTAACCACCAAATCAACTACTCACTCATGGCAACTCCCAAAACCAATAGCCACAACCATAACTATTTTGGTAGTCCCTCACTGTACCACCATTTAGGACAGGTGTCCAATAATGTGGCATGTCAATGGTAAAATCATGATGGTATACAATTTGGATCTTTAAAACCAAGATCAATACTTCTCAACTTGATCTTGCTAGCAAGAAAATTATACTAATGATCACTGTTGAATCCCACATCGATTGTGGAAAGGGGTAATGTGCCCCTTATATGGGCCATAGGCACTACTCCCCCCTTGAGCTAGCTTTTGGGGTGAGTCAGGTCTGACCCAAATTTAACATGGTATCAGAGCCTCCCATCCGATGTTGGGCGTCCCATAAATGTGCCTAAAAATTCTGAGCGTGAAGGGATGTATTGAATCCCACATCGGTTGTGGGAAGGGGTAATGTGCCTCTTATATGGGCCATAGGCACTCCTCCCCCTTGAGCTAGCTTTTGGGTGAGTCAGGCCTGGCCCAAATTTAAAAATCACTAAACTAGTTGCTAAATTCTAGTAATAATTAAGTCACTAAGCTTCAATTTTAAGTGAACAAATTTATATCCCATCTTTTATTGTGTTCCCAGGTTTTATTAAAATGTGGAATTCATAACACCAATGCATAGTATCTCTCTTAATCAATGAAAACCTAAAATAAAAATACCATGAGTTTGGTCTTGGATCCCAACAATATGAAATCAGCTTAATAAATTAATAAAAAAATTGTCCACATCAGACTTCCATTCACCTGTTCACCAGAATATATTCAATTAGACCAAATAGATATAAACCTAAAGTTTAGTGATTCATTTATAATAAATTGATATCTTGCAGCCACAATAGAATTTAACAACAAATTTTAGTGATTGCGAGGCAATTACCAAAGAAAGAAGAAAGATCATAAAGTCCCGGCAAAATAAATGGCAAGGGAAATCCACACAGTAGAGAAGTAAAAGAAGCAACACGAAGCAAAAGAAGGAACTCTCTGCTTAGATCATTTTGTGCTGCTATATTATTGTTGCTGGTAAAAGGTTAAAAAAATAATGCATTTTAACTGTTGGAAGCCTGGTGAAGAATAATAATTTCTTCCAACTCCAACAAGTTAAAATATCTGGGTGGCAAAAGAAAGTTAATCAAACCCTTGGCACTTTTCAGCAAAGATTTGATTATGGAGCTGGCAATATCAAGGAATCTATATCCTTGATATTAAATCACTTGGTGAGCATTGCAAGCCCATTTTTCATTTTTTATTTTTGGCTCATATTGATGTTCAAACTCAACATTTCACAACTCTAAAGACAGCTTCAGTAGCCAAAAAAAGAAAAGAAAAGAAAAGTATCAACATTGATGATGCCTCTTGTTCTATTACATTGGCTATTCCACCTGCAACATATGCAGATTGATCATGCTGCAAAATATGCAATGGAAGCTCTCAAGAGGAACAAAAAATGTATGGACTCAAGCAAGATGATTGCAATTAAAACTGCCATTGCACTAATCAAACCATCCCATCTTAAGACATTTAAGGGTTTGGATTGTTATAATTGTGGAGGAAAAGGACATACTTATAAGAATTGCTCCTAAGAAATATAATGTTAATGTGATTCAATAAAGCTAACAAGGCATAAAACAAACATAAAGATTTCAATAGTGATTACAAGGAAATTGTTGATCTTGTGAAAATTTCAGGTTTTACAACTAATATGAAGAAAATGACAGGCACCTTGGGCTTCACGCAAAATCACAAATGGTCATGCTTGCAATGTTCAAATACATTTGAAGAAACTGAGGAGGCACCCAATATGCAATGAATATTTTAAGTCATGTGCTATACAAAAAGCAATGGAGTGAGTATAAAACCGTGTGCAAGTATCTGTTTCAGAATATCCTTGTCCTCGTACTGATAATTCCAAACATCTAAAGCTACAATATGAACAGGCATATAAAGATGGACTCTGAACCAACAACAATAACATGTTCTGCTCAACCTAAATGGCAGCCTGTTACTCAAAACCTCAATATCTTTGGAGAGTTTGAACACCCAAAGTTACTGTAACTCTCCTCTAAGGAAGAAACTTTATTTTTTCCCTTTTTTTTTTTGGGGGGGGGGGGGGGGGGGGGTTTGGGTGGTGGGGTATCGAAGTGAAAAAACAGATAGAAGAAAGAGATGAGAATGAACAATAGTAACTCTTTCAATTGCTGAATGCTCAACCAAAGACCTAACCTATATATACATGCACATTAGCACATAATGAAACCCTTAATAAAATAAAATACGTGAGGATATAAATCCCATAAATAAATATTAAAAATAAGGTAAATAAATCCTACCCAAAAATAAGGTTGCATAAAACCCATTTGACCAAGAATATAAAGCTCTACTAAATTTTTTTGTAAAACTTGCCTCGGAAATTCTCAGGAAATGACCTCTGTTGTTGCTACCAAGATCAAAGAAGAATTTCTTCTGGTCAGCTCTGATCACCTTTGAGACCCCCATATTTCCAATTTCTTCCTGTGCTGTTAGTTCAACTGACCTATCTACATTCAATTCAGATGCTGAAGCAGGTTGGCTACTGTGACCAGATATGAAGCCGGCCCCCACATCATCCGAAAGGCCAACAAGGCGCTCTGAAGGTTCAGAACTTTGCTGTTTAGGCACCCAAGAAACAGGGTGGAAATTTTGGAAAGTGAGATCCCTCTTAAAAACAGAATGAATGTTCTTTCAAGGAAAAGGGAAGAAGCATGAGCATGCAACACAAAGGCACCTGATTGGGCATTATAAATAGTCTTGAAGCTTCATTGATCTCTGCTAAAATATTCCTGAATGCTGCCCAACCTTCACTCCGGGCACTTCCAGCAGGAACAATTATAGTACTGCGGTTTCTACTAACAGAAGCTTCAGATACCTGTGTGTATATGTTTATTAGAGCAGTTAATACAGAATATGTATCAAGTCTAACAGGCTCAATTTGATCAAATGAAAGAGATGATAAAGCTGCTTCAAGTATTCTTATATTTTCACCCACTTCCAAAGGGAGGAAATGGTGCTTCAAGCAATAGGAAAATTCATGTGATTAAGAAGGACACTGCTATTTAAGTTTTTTTAGAGTGGCAAGGATCCAGCTACTTCTTTCTCAGTTTTGTCCTGTAACTTAAGTTTAATAATATTTGACTTTGGAGAATGAACCTCTAATGACTAGTCCTCTAAATGATTCTCCAAAATTTAGAAGTATAATAATAACCAGGCGTAATGCTAGAAATTATTAACGAGCAGATTGCAGGCTAAATTTCAGAACCCATCAGCAGCCACTGAACTTAGGATAAAATCATGCCAATAAATTAAACCAAAATCTATGAGATCCAGTATTCTGAGAAGATTGGAGAGGATACTTCCTATCTTGCCAACAGCCAAGCCCTATCTTGTTCCCAGATAAATATGGGAACTTGACCATTTAAAAACAAGAACAAAATAGTACCCCATAGATAGATTATTCTTGATGAAAACTCACACCAAGTGAAAGTTACAATAAGTTACATTGGATCTATATAGCTCTATTAATGGTTCTCAAAGACAAAGCATCTAACTCAAGCCTCATTATTCAAGGTCCCTTGCCTTACTAGGCGCAAGATATCATACTTTTCTGAAAAAAATGGTACCTGACACCTGCAAAGGCAGCTAAGGGATTGCAAATAATCCAGAAAAAAATTAACATCACCTTTGCTCAAAGAAACATGATCAAACCTTACAGTCTGATTATTTATATAGTTTGGCTGAGAAAACAGCAGATTATTTTCTTTTTTAGAGCAAAAGCAAAAAAGAGAACTAGTTTTTCTTAGGGCGTAGGATTCACATATTGAAAATCATGTGACCAACATTGGTCACCCCTACTTGTAGTTTTCCAAACAAATTAAGATCAACTGACATCAACATAAAATTATATATGCAACGTAAGTGGAATGACAGCATTAAAACAAATAATTGCATAAAAAAGCACAATACACTGGATTGTAAAAGGAAAAGCTCAACAGTATTAAAACAATTGCCAATTCGATGCAAAATAAACAATATCTAAAACCCTGAGGTACAAACACTTTTCTGCTTTATCCATTTACTTAATAGGCAGCATCCTCAAATGACTTCCCAACCCCTTAGTCGTTCATACTTCAGATCATGATAACCAACCTGGTTACTTCTGGATATTCCAAGCTATCAACTTCCACTATTCTTTTACTCGTAATAATTTCACAGAAACTAAGGAGCTGGTGCTTTTAAATAACATCATCAAAGTTCCACTTACTCATTAGTTGCTCCACAGCATGGTGCAGTATGCTGAGTGATGGAACTCACTAGGAGATAAAAGAATGGATAATCCAGAAAAATCAGACCTACATGCATCTCTAACTTTACCAATTAAATCTTCAACTGGAAAAGGTTTAAAGATGTTTTGTACAAAAACCTGAAGCATGTCAAATGCCACATTCAACTTGACTAGTAGCACAAACCATACTCCACATCGGCACATCTTCAACTTTAGCCCAATTTTCAACCATCTCAGTAATGTTAAATATAAAATTAACCAAATTCTAGTTAGATGGTCCTCAACAAGAGAGCCAAACTGTCATAGGCGAGATGAATTAAATAAATGAACAGTACTGAGGCTAACATCATAAGAGCGTAGGCCAAAGAAGATGAAATTAGCTAAGAGGACTAGATCATATAAAATGAAACACCATTTTATCTCTCTGTGGAAACTTAATCCAAATGAAAGGGAAATATAGGATAAAAACAGACCAATTGGACCAATTCTGATAGGCATAGTAGTAATTTCATTAAAGAGCACAAAGGAAGTACAACCTATGTAGAAAGAAACTAAGAAATCAGATGCAAGGTAAGAATTTTTCTTCTATGATAGTTGTTTAGTGGTTTAGCACCTTCTAAAAATTTCTTCTCCATTCTGCACCAATACACAGCTGTCAACATATTAATGAAATCTCAATTCCTAAGGCTGCTACACAATACAAGTAGTGTCAAATGCTACACAATACAAGTAGTGTCAAATGCCTAAGGGGGAGGGGGGGGGGATTAATCTCTGATTGGCTCTTTGGTTCAGTTCCTCACAAGATCTGTAAAGTGTTCTCATTAAAGCACTCTATAAAATAGATATTATCTCCCTTCAAGTTTGACTTTTAAATTTTTATCCTATCCACATTTTAGTACATCTTGAATAAAATGTAGTTGATGAGGGAATACTGCATTGAACTCCAACCAGGGACTTAAAATAGTAATTTGAGGAATCATCAAACCAAGCAACTCGATTAACAAAGTTCTGCAGATTGACGTTTCTATCAAAGGCAAGGACATGAAAATTAGAAAAATTAATTTTATAACATAGCACATCCTGTATGCAATTGAATAAGCACCCCAATATTTACAGCATATCTAAACTGGAAGAAGAACCATATGAACAAGCGATACAGTATGACTCAAAAGCATTTGACGTAAGAGTAGTAGCAAGTAAAATGTTAAAGAGTGTTTTGTGTTGAAGTAGAAGGAACTGAAAGAGAAGGGCCTTGGTCCGGTTACCTTCAAGAAGCGGCCTCTTCTGTTTTCACCAATGTCAAAGTAGAACACCTGCAACGGGCATTCATAATGTGGCACTTAGGTGAAATAAATGAAAACGAAAGAAAGAGGAGAGGAGAGAAGAGGAAAAAGGGAAATGCCTTGGTGTCGAGCTGCAATTCTTTGCTAAAGAGGTCCTGATCATCAGAATTGACATAGTAATTGAAGAGATCCAGGAACCAAGAAATCCCAGAGGAGGGAACGATGATGGTAGACCTGGTAGCGGACGTCTTCTCAGAAATCTTCAAATAACGCCCCCGAGGGTTCTCCTTCAGATCGAAATAGAACAGCTTGTGTTCCACCTGTAGTGTCTTGCACATGAGCTCGACATCATTCCCTCCTCCACCTCCAGGACCACCAACACCAACAGAACCAGCACCGGCGGCAGCAGCAGCAGCAGCAGCTCCACCTGCTCCTCCACCACCGGAATTCCCCTCCATATACGCAAAAATATATACAATAGGATGTATATACGTACAGAAGAGAAGTCCTTTGAGCGACAAAACCCTCACCTCAAAAGTCAAAACCCACCACCATAAAAAGCCAAAGCAATCAGAATGAAGCGTGTATATGACAGTTGGTTTCAAAACAGAGTAATAAAAGACAGATCTGCAAGATAATTGGTAGATTCAGAGCTCCCCAGTTCTGCAACAACTGATTGCGTTTAGGGTTTGAAGAAGGAGAAGGAGGTCGGAGGAGCAGCAGGAGGGATAATGAGGATTGACTTAGTCTCATATTCAATTTTTGGTAAAAATAAAAAAAAAAAAATAAAAAAAAAAATTCAGTTTCCTTTCTCTCTCAAAGGGTGACCTAACCTTAACCAAAATAACGTTTTTTACGCTCTTCTACTTAGTGCTGGGGGCTCCGCCTCTGACTCTGCCTCCCGATGCTAAGCACTTCACTTTTAGGCATCATATTAAATTAAATATTTTTATTTAAAAATATTTACTTTGAAAAAAAATAATAAACATTTTTTATTAAACATATAAAAATAAATAAAATATATAGAATAAATTACTAAATTATAATAGCATCTTCCTTTTTTTATATAAACAAATGCTAACATCTGCGATCCGCGTCATCGATGTTTGTTTAAAAACCGACTTCTTTAGTTGCTTTCAAATGCTACAATTATTTATTTATATTTATACAATCTTCCCTTCGGTCAACTTTCTTTGTTTGGCATCCTAAATTTCTACTCAAAATGATTTTTTTTTTTTTTATCTTATTCTGAGCCTTTTCGAAGTTAGAATATAAAGGAGTAATAAAAATATAATTTATTAATAAATTTATATATATAGTAATATTAATAAAATTTTAAAGGGTAAAAAATAATTTTATTTTTTAAAGAGTAAAGTGTAAAAAAGAAAATTCTTTTTAATATTATAGGTGATTCATGTAAAAAGCCATAAAAACTCAAGCATTTGATTAGCTTAATATAAATGTTTAGTGCATTTGATTAGATTTTTAAAAGTTGCTAATTATATTTAAGTTGTGTCAGTAGTCAGTAATTATAAGAGATAATAGTTTTATATTATTTTATATATATAATTTTAAATTATTTTATAAATGTTATTTTTAAAAGCTTTTACCATTAAAATGCATAAAAATAAATTAAAATAAATACATTTAAAAATATTTACAATTTGTTAATGTTAATATTCTTTTTATAATAATTAATAATTTAAACGATAATACAAAAAAAATCATTGCTCAGCTATTGGCATTATAATGGTGTCGCTGTTGTTTGTTACTATGCAAGCAATTAGAGGAGTATTTTATATATTTTTAATTTATTTAATTTGATTTGATTTGATTTAAATTAATAAAATATTTAAAATAAATAAAATATTATATTTTAATTTTTTTATTTATTAATTATAAAATATTAAATTTTATATTTAAAAAATGAGAATGATACCTCTTGTTTTATAGTCATATTTTCATGTATATTATATCAAATTATGTTCATGCATATATAAAATATTTAAATTTGCTTGATTGAAAGATGGAAATTGAAATAATAATTAAAAAAAATAGACTTCAACGAGATTATAATATTTTTTTAACAAAAATTTTCGTTAATGCCTTTATTTATTTGTAAAAGATAATTTATATATGAAAATAATTTTTTTGTAATAAAAATATTTTTTGAAAAAATATTTTTGAATAAAAAATATTCTATAAGAAAATAATTATATAGATGAAATATTAAAAAATAAAGTTTCTAGAATATAAAAAAACGACTCATTAATTTTACTGAATATATTAAATATTTAAAAAATGTAATATTATATTATATATATATATATATATATATTAAAAATATGTCCAAGAAAAGAGATTGCACAAGAGATGTGCAGTCTGCACGATGCGCCTCGTTTCGCTTTGGGCGTCTCTAGAGTTCCACACAGACAAGCGTCTAGCAGAGCAGTTGATTTCCTCGCTACGCCACTGCTCAACTCTTAAACACATAAAGCAAACACATGGGTTCATGGTTTCCAGAGGCCTGGACCATGACAACTTCCTTCTTAGCCGATTCATCGACGCCTGTTCCTCTGTGGGTCTTTCTCTCTATGCTTATTTCGTCTTCACCCATAAACCAGAACCTGACATCCATCTATATAACACTATGATCAGGGCTCTCTCTTTCTCTCAAACACCTCCTCAAGCTGCAATCTTTCTTTTCAACGACATACAGTCCGCGGGCTTGCGACCTGACGCTTATTCCTACCCTTTTGTCTTAAAAGCCGTCATTCGACTGTTAGCTACCCGAACAGGGAGGCAAATTCACTGTCAAACAGTTGGCGTTGGCTTAGACACTGACCTTCACGTCGTTACTGCCCTTATTCAGATGTATTCTTCTTTTGGCTGCAGTTGTATCTCTGATGCTCGTAAGCTGTTTGATGGGGTATGCCTGAGAATTAGAGATGTGCCTCTGTGGAACGCAATGGTTGCTGGTTATGCCAAGCTGGGTCACATGGAAAATGCTCAACATCTGTTTGATTGCATGCCGAAAAGAAACGTGATTTCTTGGACGGCGTTGATTTCTGGGTATTCTCAGATGAATCGGCCCCACCAAGCAATTGCCATCTTCCGGAGAATGCAGCTTGAAAAAGTAGAGCCTGATGAAATCGCTATGTTGGCTGCACTTTCTGCATGTGCCCAATTAGGTGCATTAGAATTGGGGGAGTGGATTCATAACTACGTCGACAAACATGGATTACGCAGAACTGTTCCTCTTAATAATGCACTTATAGACATGTATGCAAAGTCAGGGAATATCAAGAGGGCATTACAAGTATTTGAGAGCATGAAGCATAAAAGTATCACAACATGGACAACTATGATTGCGGGACTAGCTCTGCATGGACTTGGAAGGGAAGCTCTTGACTTGTTTTCTTGCATGGAAAGGGCTAGAGTTAAACCTAATGATGTTACTTTCATCGCCATCCTTTCTGCTTGTAGCCATGTTGGATTGGTTCAAATTGGTCAATCATTTTTTAGTAACATGAGATCGAGGTATGGCATTGAACCTAAGATTGAGCACTATGGTTGCATGATAGATTTACTCGGGCGTGCTGGTTATCTCCAAGATGCGCAATTGCTGCTTGAACAGATGCCATTTGAGCCAAATGCAGCTATTTGGGGATCTCTTCTTGCTGCTGCTTATACTCATGGTGATGCTGTGCTTGGAGAGCGCGCATTGCAGCACCTGATTAAGTTGGAGCCCGATAACAGTGGAAACTACGCGCTCTTATCTAATATATATGCTTCTTGTGGTAGGTGGAAAGCTTCCAGGGTGGTGAGGACAATGATGAGGGACAAAGGTGTTAAGAAGATGCCAGGAGGGAGTTACATTGAAGTGAAAAATACAGTTAATGAATTTATTGCGGGAGAGACATCTCATTCTCAATTTAACGAGATATATGAAGTTCTGTGCAATATCAATGGGCAGCTAAGACTTGCTGAGCATTTGCAAAGCGAATGTGTTGAGTTGCTTGAACATGGCGAGGGATAGGATGTACTACTTTTGACCATGTGGAATCTGTTTCCAAGCCAACTTCTGCCAGGAATGGGTAAATTAAAGCTATGACCACCTGAGATGCTACATTACCTATTTGCCTTGCCTGTTCAACGACTGAGTAATTAAACTTATGATGTTTCTTTCTACTGGACTTAGATAAGTTTATGGATGTCATCAAATGGTTTAGAGTTTGTTTTACTACGGGGGCAGTTGGGAACTGTTTTACTTCATACCATCTAATTTTCGACTTGATAACTGATATCCTTCATGCGAGTGGAGCACTGCAGCACCATTGTATGTCTTCCATCTCACTAGCATGAGGTACATAATTGTAAAATCTCAACGATTTTCATGCTGCTGGTAGATTTCAGGCACACACATATTCCCTCTCTACTCTTCTTCTGTTTCTGATAATTAAACTGTTCTGCTAAATGTGGTCTGCTGTAGAAGGAAGCAGACATAATTTTCAACCTTGATTAGAAAATAAAATGGATAGCACATTTGTATCTAATTGGTCTAGTAAATTCTTTGAAGCAGCTATTGGTAAGAACCTTTTGACATCTGAAATACATTAGGGAGCTAAAGGGAATACCTAATGCATTTTCTTTTGAGCCTCTCCCAGAAGTCAATTGTTTAAGGGGTTCGGTTATGTTTGATGATGGTTATTCTTCTCAATTGCTAGTCCAAATTAGAATAACTGAATAGGTGTGGGGTTTTCTATATGATGCTCATACAATACTAGAATGGCTTCAAAGGGGCAGAACAAGAAAACTTCATTGTTGTTATAGAGAATAGTTAATCCACAACATTTAGATTTTGAAAAAAATGCACAACTGCGTTCAATAAATTGACTCATAAATGGGAAGAAACAAAAAGCAAACTATTGATAGAATGGACTATAATTCGGAAAAAAAGAAGATATTAAACTAAACTAGAACTATCGTGCAAACCATAAAAGCACCTGGAAACAGATAATTGGAACCTCCTATCATAGTGAGTTTTAAATAGTTTAGAATCTTTCAAGAAATAGGAGGGAAAAGGTTTATCCTTTTGGTTTTCTGTGGTGATATTTCTCCTGTAGACAGTGAATTAATGGCCAGAAACCTCTTCTCAAATTTTGAAAGTTCCGTCTGTGTACATTTTAAACGTAGACATTGCTGTATCCATATAATGAGACCAGTCATATTTTCTCTTGTAAAATAAGCCAATTCTCAAATACATAATTCCTAATTGATCTTTTATACTTATTTAGATTTAAAAAAAAATTAAAAGACACGTGCACAACAAGTCAAATTACTTTGTTCTGTTATGCTTTGTTTATTTGAAGGAAGAGTACAACGGAAGTTTGTTTTAGTCATTTCCTCTTCTTTGCAATTTTGGAAACCAAAAGAAAAAGGGAAAGAGGACAAAGGAAAGTAAATTTTTCCTAAGTTCCTTTAAAAGAGATACATTTTCCTCCAATTTGGAGAGAAACCAAAGGAAAAGAAGAAAATAACATTTTTTTTTCTTTTTCTTGCATACAACCGAATAAGGGAAATTTAACGTCATTACAAAACAACATGAGGGAAAATTTAATATTACTTCTTTTTTCTTCTCTTCTTTTCCTATCCTATTTTCTCTCTTTTTCTTTTGCTCAAATAGATAGCAGAACACAGTGTTAGTTAATCGGTGATAGCAAAAATGTATGAATTAAATTTGATGAGCCAATAAGAAAATTCGATTTTTATTGGGATTACCATTACATTCCTAAGGCGCTTGAAAGAAGATTTGGGTCCAAGTATCTGTTACATACCAGAGGAAAAGAAGAGCTGAGATTGTCTATAGAAGAGAATAAGTAAAGAGTAAGCAGGCGGATAGGAGAACTACATTATTGAGCTATAGAGTGGCTGGAACAGTTACTTGTGAGATCTAAAAATGTATTAGTAACAGCTATATTAACTAGACAAATCAAGCATCTTAGATTCTAATTCAGTTCTCTTTATTTTTCTCTAAATTCTATTTATTTCTATGCTAGCTTCCCATCTTCCTATCCTTCTCTATTGTCTAATTTCTCTGCTGCAATCAAGAACCATAACAGTGTCCCTAATTCACCCTCCTTTCGCTTCTGGAGTTCAATTTTATTTTGTTTTCTCCTTTCGCTTTTGTTCTGCTTTTGAGAGTGAGTTGTTATTTGTAACAGTTAAGTGAACTCTGAAGCCTTTAAGAATTGGATAGACAATAATATTCTGAACAATGACTTGTATTGAAAATCTCATCTTAGCCTTTGTTTGGGAGGAGATTTTTTAAAGTAATTCAAGGTTTTTCAAAGTTAAAAAACCTTGAACTTATGTTTGGGACAGAGCGAGATTTTTAAAATAAGGTTTTTGGAGGTCTCCATTTTCAAATTAGGTGGATTGAAAAGGTTTTCTCTTTAAAATCTCCAAATGCCTTAAAAAACTATCATTAAGTTTTAGAAAGAACTCTGAAAGTGAAGATATATGTGCACCTGTGTCTTTCAAAACTAACTCATATATGAGAATCTTACAAAATTCATTATATAATTTAAAAATATGTATACATAGACAGGGTCAATACAAGGTTTTTGTATGCAAGATGGCTTTTGTTTATCCCATACAGTTATGGCAAAAGCAAGTGAGCCTATTGCATAGTTGCAGTTAAACGTACATAAATATGTACATAGACCAATAGTTGTCTAGTCTAGCTGATGCACATCTTTAATTTTTGTGAGCTCTTGTTTCTTTGGATAGATATTCCAGGTTTGGAAGCTTGACCAGAACTTCAAAAAGAGCTTTCCTGCTATGGAAGCAGGTACTAATTACAGTATATCATTTAGACAAAGCCATGAAAACCTTTCCTACCTGCTTTATTGCACAAATATGCATGCACGCATCTTAAGCTTGCACCAAGCAAATACGACAGAAGGTTACAATTTGAGCTTTTGTGATGTTTCATTTGCATCTCACTCCCACCTCTCTCTACCACCAATATACAAGACTTTCATCCACTGGTGTCGTTTCAAAGCATTAAACCGGAGAAGAACTCATGCTCATATCCCAGGTTACAGAACCCCAGTCCTAGAAGAGCACTGATGTATAAAATCTCGATATGCTGTTTAAGAATATAGCATATTCCTGGCCAAAAACAGATCATGAATTTTGTAAGATGAACTACATCCTTAGTTCCTTACTAAAGTTGGATGACCACAGATCTAAATATTTTTCCTGCAGTTCTTTGTGCATGTTAGCTTATGAGATGTATTACTTTAGAAACAATGAACTTGGTAAAAAAAAAAAATTCAAATATCTGGTTGACCTAAAATCTTTACCTCTTTTCCGTGTTTCTCCTTGAAATTTATCAAATTGCTTAGTTAAACCCTTCTGGTTTGAACAGTTCTCAAATAAAGCTCTTTGAGATCTCATTTGGAGAATGCCACATCTTTCTTTTGCTGAGAGTAGAATAGAGGAGTCTGAGTCTTGCCTTTGGCCATCTTCCGTAACTGATTCAGTGAATGCTTGTGGACAGCATGATTCAAGTTCTACTGTTGATGCTGAGTCACTGGAATTCCCTTTTGAGAAGATGTTAGTGCCACCTAAATCGGATTGCAAAAGTTCCCAGCACCCATGATTCTGTAACTGTAAATTGTCTGAAATTTCATTTTCCCCTTCTACCGCCTGCATGATAGACAGTGCATTGGCTCCATTATGATTCTTACATTCACCTAGTCTATGATACACATCTTCTGGAGAAAAAATGCTCCATTTGTCATCATCTGTTGATGAGTTATCTACAGAATCTTGTGTTTGTATCATTCTGTTTCCTTCAGTTGTCTGAGATGTTGAACTGAAATGGGATCTCGAGTCCTCAATGAATAAATCCTGGAAATGTGTTGGTGGTTTGTTAGTTGCCACTTCTGATATAATCATTCCAACTCTGCTGACAGTAACCATATCTTTTTCAATGTGGACTTTTTGCATTCTACAATCATGAAAACTACTAATTTTTTCATCAAAAGCCACCTTTTCTTTTCTCTGCTTATTTTGCTTATGTTTCTTCTTGGGATCAGGAATAGCTAAAACCCGCTTAGTCCTATGAGTATAACCATTCGCATTGGTTTCATTCTTTTGTAGGTCAAGCCAATTGTCAACCTTAGAAAATTTGATGTAATCTTTAGTCGTGCCTGTCTGTCTATGTGTAAATTTCTGAATGCAATGACTGTCATTCATTTGACTAGCTGAAAAAGGTGCTTTTTCTTTCTCTCGGATATCAGTCATTTCAACCTCTGTTTCAAGAGTGTCTTGGCTGTATTCTGTTGCATTATCAGCACTCTTTCTCGTCTCCAATCCCACCAAACAGCTAGATCTGGAAACACTATGTTCTGATTTGTAATCTGAATGATCCTTCACAGGAAAAGTCACAGACTCAGCACGATGAGATGATGGCCTTTTCCTTCTTCCAGGTACTGGGATTTTCCATTCTGAAGCTTGGAAATTTGTCCCTGATTTTCTTTGGCTGCAAATGGTTGGCTGCATAAATCTTGGAACATTTGACAAAGGACCTACTGTTGTGTGTCCAGCACTGTTCTTTGTAAGTGGTTCTTCAATAAAATTATATGTCTCAAGTTGCTCTTCAGAAGATAAACTTTTTCCTGTGAGATTGTCTAATCTCTTTTCTAGTTTCTGAATTTCTTGTCTAACATGAAACTGCTCATTTTCAATCTCTATCATCTTTTGCTGCAGATTTGCCATTGCTACTTCCTTCTGCTCTCTTACTTCCTGGTTTCAAAAGTTCACCTTTTTGGTTAGCATCTTATTCATAATGGCTAATCCATCTCATTTTGCAGCAAAAACATCATTTTTATGACAAAGCAATTTGTCATTCATTTTCATTTTTATCCCATAATATGTTTTACTTGAAATATTTAGTAACATAAATTTAAAAAATTTATGCCTTTATCAAATAACAAAGCTCGATCTAATTAACAATTACTCTGTACTTTCTCAGGCTTAATACTTGTGATACAAAATATACAAACTAATGAACACAATCTTAATACAGTACAATGCTTACTTACTATTGTATCCTCATTCCCCAGGTGAATGTTTTTCACCCTTGTTGCAAAATTTAAAGAACATATGGTCTCACACAAATCTTGTTCTTTGGGACTGACATGGACTAGCATTAGTGTTTTTGAATCGTCACCTGAGGATAAAAATGTAAAGGTCTAGATAAGAAAATAATATTTAGATCATGGCACAAACAGCCTATACTTTGAAAACAACCAGTTATAGCTTATACTTTTGCTTATTGGTTGTAGTTCTGGCTATCCTTAAGTTCATTCTATTGCATGTAAAATTAACAAATACTAAGGACTAAAGCACATCTAATAAATTTGGTAGCCCATATCCATGACTTTTATATTTATGTTTGCATATTTTCTATATAACTTACTAATTTTACATGTAACTTAAAAGATTTAGGTGACTTTGTTATAAATGTGAAGAATGACCATGGTCTAAGTTTATTTGTTAGCCTATTCTTAGGCATGTTTGAATTTACCCTAGAAATGGAAATAGAATTCAAGTCCTATATTAGGGTCTCATTAAGCTGCTTGGTATAAAAAGAGCCCAAGCTCTAAGTTATTATGATATGTCATGCATTTGATTCACTTTTTTTGGTGAAAATGAGATTTAATTTTCTTATAACTTTTTAAAATTATCATTCATGCTTAAATCTAAAATTTCTAGTTTTAACTAAATGGCATTGAATTCCATTCCAATTCCATTTTTAAGGGAACCAAAATTGCCTCCTTGAGAGGATTAAGAAGTATGGCGCCCTACACTGAGTTCATAGCTGTATCACATGTTAGTATGAAAGTTAACATGAAATTTAATATAGGACATAATTACCTAGAGAATCTTTGAGAACTTGTGTCAACTTGCTATTCCTGTCAAAGGTAAAAAAGAGTATGTAAGTTCAAGTGTACTCTGATGCTGGATGATCCCCCATTAACTGGCCATATTGATTGGTATGTCTGATGCAGAATAGTGATGAATTTCTGTTTAATGCATGTGGAATCTTGAAATCTTAGCAGATTATATTCATTTCTCCTTTATAGTTTTGAGATGGTCATTGCGAGACAATTCTTGTTAGTTGGTCTTCTTTTGCTGTCACTAATAAAAATCTGTGAGGCACAGTGGGTGTTCTTCAAATAATCAAATTAAGGCATATGGGAGTTAGCATAGCACCAAGCAGCCAAAACAATTCTCTTGACCAACTGAAATTATGTTGATGACTTGAGAGATTGGGGAGTTTCACAGCTACCTGTAAGGTATGTGACGCCTTTTCATTTGGAGGGCATTAATTACATCTCCAAGAGAACAGAGTGACAAATTAATAGCTTTTCCTTCGTCAAGTCTTTTCCCCCATGCCTTTGTCTTCAGCACTCGCTCACTTCCTCCAAGGTCCACTAACCAAATTTTGTTTGTTTCCCGGCGCCTCTCAGGAGCATCAGAGCAAGTTATTGCTATGCGGATCATGCTATTGAAACATTGACAAAATAAAGAATTTAGAACATAGATTATTCTTTTTAAGACAGAATAACAGGGACAGTTTTATTGCCCCGCGCTAAGGAATTTTATTTTATTTTTCTGCACTAAGCAATTTCTGAACTTTGTTACAACTCAATCTCTAGAAAACTACATAATTGGTTATGTTTTTCATGCTTTACTCTGTCATTTATGCTAAATTGAACTGACAAGTAATATTCTAAGCTGTAAAGTGGTTACCAATGTGATCGGCTTGAAGTTATGTTGGAGTTTGTTGAGGCAGTTGATCTGAAACGGCATCCTAATCTGTACAGCCTCAAAGCTTGGTGGAAGTCATTCACTTGGATTGATACAAGATTGTCTATTTCTATTCTTCCCTCAGGATCTGTTTGAATTGAAAGGCTGTTCATAAAGATGTTAAATTATGTTGTAGAGGATTGTTGTAATGCATACATATTAAAAAGTAATGAAAAAGGTTCTTGAATGCCAACTAAGCTAGTTCTGGCTGTTCATCATTATTATTTAATACCTTAGAAACCATGAACTTGAAAACTATGAACTACCCTTTTTTTTGGGCATAAGTTCAGTGGTAAACGTCTCACTATAGGCATAAGACAAGTGGTAATGTGTTGACTCTAGATAAAAGAAGGCAAAAGCTCATAGTTTAGTAGTACTAAACTCTAAACTACTAAACTATGAACTACCTTTTTCCTTACAAATTGGGATGTGCTAGGAGTAGGACTGCTTGACATTTACTCTATAGCAGGTCAAAGATTGCATTTGTGGCTGCAACTGCAGTTTTGCTGAAGCCCGTTTTTTCTGCAATCTCAAACAGGAATCTTATGATCACATAGCACCCTTGTTCCCCTGCTCCTCCTTCAACGTGAAAATTTTCAACCCTTTGCTATAATGTCCAGATATTTGTTTTACCTTATTGGTTATTTCTCTTTGTTGATAAAACAGTTTTAGCTTGATGGCCATGAACTTTTGGTTGCAGAACGATTTTTGTTGATCATACTGGCATTGTGGATGAATAGAGGTCTAAACATCCAAACAAATATTGCATTCTCACTCAACCAACTTACTTACCAAGGAGACAAAGGATCAGTAGCTCTTGTTGGCTGGGGGACTAGCAAATCCTTTAGATTTCCCAGGTAAATCTCAAGCATACTGAATCTGATGAGAAATGAATGGTTACTGTCCACTGCTTGCTTGAATAGTGCCTGGAATGTGCGATGAACAACCCCAGGGGCATTTGGTGTACCTTCCTGAGAATATCATACCAAGAACAAACTTTAGCTAGAACAATCTCTTATAGATAGATTGTATCCATTTGATTTGTATGTTATGCATTTAATATGTCTTCATCTGCAAATTAGCTAGTCCTCACCATTGTGAAAGTTTTTCCTGTGCCGGTCTGGCCATATGCGAAAATGCAAGCATTGTAACCATCAAGGACAGACTTGATAACTGGTTCAACTTCGGAAAAAACTTCATCTGCAAAATTCCAGCTATCAAGCCATGCCCTTAACATACGAGCACTCTAAGCTTTTTGGCATTGAGACTTTGGTAAAAAGGTATTTGATTACCTTGTGATGATCCTGGGTGGAAAACCCTGTCGAAACTGTAATTCTTACTCTTGTTATCAGCAAGTTTTAAAAGAACAGTACTTGAATCCGCAGCCACAGCTGGTCTTAACCGACCAAAATTCTCCGCCATTGTGATAGGTCTTATGCGACAAAACACACGAATATTCCCTGCAAAGCCAAAATGTGAAAGAAAATAAAAAGCAGGCTCTTCAAGTTGCAATCTAACTTTATGACATGGAATTTCAGATTCTCTGACTCATTTGTGGAAGTCTCATTCTACAAAAGTTAAATAGGATAGAATTTATCAGCTGCAATTGATATTAAATGAAACAGGACTGACCTTTCAAATCCAGAAAACGATTTAGGAGCTGCCGTCTATCTACGTTGAGCTTGTTTATACGGCTAGTTAAGGCATCAAGTTCATCTGTTTAATTACAGGGAAGAATTAAGAGAAATTGCTGGTATGAGAATAAGGTTTATGTCTAATTCTTCTTACCTTTTATTTTTGAAATGACATTTCCAGAATCATCACCATCATCATCATCTTCTTTGGCATCAAACTCAGAAGGCAGGGTTTTTATTATATCACAAACTGATTTGACCCAGTTGGGAGTTAGATGTGCCTTTAGATCCAGAAGAGCATGAAGAGTTCCTCTAAGATTTCTTAAAGATTTTCTTGTATCCATGCTCGCTTCCTGAGACTATAAGATATGCACAACAAAACTTGTGTAAGAACTTCCTGTCCTCACTTTATTCACTTTCTGCAATTCCACAATTAGCAAAATAGATTAAGCGCTGGACTTTAAATGTAACATGTTCATTACTAAACAAGAGAAGAGATTAAAGAAAAGAAAATTTTCAACTGAAAATTTTAGAGAATTGAGGATACACCATTGACGTTCTGGTTGGCAAAAGGCTCAGAAGTTGAGAACTGGAGCTCAAGCCATGGAAGGCTAAAGAGATTATCTCATAACGAAGTAGGGAACCGTTCTGATTCCTGAACAAGGACAAAATTACTGCTTGAAAAAACAGGCACTGTTCCATCCCATTGAGTCATTTGTCTGAATGGTTCGAGTCCCAATGGCATAAATAACATGTGGGTTGGGTAAGAGATAAGGAAAAGGTAAAAAAGAAAAAAAAAAAAAAAGTTAAGGTCATGAAGGGATGAGAGAGATGGTAGAAATTTCAGAAACTGAAGAAAGAATTTCAAGTCTTCAGTTGCTGCAGCAGAACTCAAATGTAAGTTATTAATTATTCTGTGAATGAATATAAAAACATGTCTCTGAAATCCCATGTGAAACCCTAAAGCAAAACAACCCTCGCTTTCGTAATGTTGTACAGATTATTATAGTTGGCTAACTTGGCTCATACCTCATGACAAAACAAAACCCTACAATCAATTCCTTTGCATTTATGATCATGAAAGAGAGAGAAAGAGAAAGAGGGTAAAATTAATTACCATCTTCACTTACTGTTGGGGTCCCATTACGAAGTTTGATGAATTGTCTGCTCCTCACCAACCCCACTTGTTTATATATATTGCATGCAATTCACAATATGTCCTTTCCATTAAATTGAGATTATATATGTTCGCACCGGGCGAATAATAAAGTGTTTTTAATAAATATTTATTTAATTTACAAAAATTAAATTTTTTTATTTTATTTAAAGGAAAAAAGGTATCCAATCAATTATTTCAACCCTCTAAATTATTTATTCATTATATTGCAGTAGAGAGAAATTTTAGTGTACAAACTAAGCCATTACAGATCAATCAATGGTGTGGAGCTGAGAAAACACTGTTCCAACTTACGATAATGACACAAACCACAAGAAACATATATATTACAGTTGTTAATAGTTTTATAGTGATCAAGATTCAAGAACGTACCATGAATATTTGGAGAATGACACCATGATCCTCAGCCTAACCTCAAACCATTGGTTCCATTTCTGATTAATTTAATATCTTAGTTATCCATAAAGAGATGGGATCTCACCCATTTGGGCATTTTCCAATCAAGATGAAATCTTTTTTGTAATATATTTACACTGTGCATGTGAACTTCTTTGAACTACTAAACCCTAAAGCGATTACCACCAAGAGGATTCATTAAACAAATTAAGAGAAGGCATTAAACTAATCTTCCCCGTATCAATGCAATTGATGAAATTAATTGTTTCCCAGTAAAAAAAAAAAAAAAAAAGAGAGGGGTGGCCTTATTTTAGGGTTTGTTGGTGGGGAGGAATGTGGGGTTGGTGTTCTTAATAGTGACACATAGTGTTGAAAGAGTGTGGGGGTTGGGATTGGGAAAGGGCAGTATCTTTAAGTTAGGGTTCAATTTTGTGTATATAAAAGTTAAGCTTGATGGCAAAGTAATGATTTAATTACCCTAGGAAAGGAACATTCTCCTACTCCAAAAGCGACCATCATTTTTTTTTATATATTATTATTATTATTATTTTAAATTAGTTTGTGACTTTTTTGACATTTCTATTCATGTGACCTTTTAACAATAAATCAATTAATAAGAATAATTCAACATAAATGATAATTCTACTCAAGTTTTCTGATTTTTAATAAAAATATAAAATGGAGAAAATATTATTTAAACTCACACTACCATCCGCTTTTATATGTTATTTTTAAAGCTTATTGCATCAAAATTATATATTGAAAAAATTATTTATACAGTATTCTAAGAGATAGTAAAATTATTTACCATCTTCAATTGACTATAAACTTTACTTTATTATTTCTACAATTTTCTAAAAACTCATTTTATCATATTTTCTCTTTTGATTAAGCGACATAATTAGGGATCATTTAGTTAAATAATATAAATTTTATTATAATTCAGGAAAAAAAATTAAAATAAAATTATAAAAATAATCAACATTTATATTTGCATCCAACCAAATTCAATATAAACATTAACTTTAAAATTTAAAGTCACCCATTATCTGAATCTATTTTTATGAAAATAGAATTGTAATGAAATACCCAAAAGCAATTCTTACTTGTGTGTTTCTTTGTTTCTTGAAGCAATGTCTATATAATAAGATTAATTGCTAAATTGAATCACTTCACTCATTATAGATTCCTTTTATATAAAGAATCTAATCTTACTTTCTATACCTAACTAATACTCAATCAATTATATGCATAGGCATTGAAGTGGTCACCTTTCTAAATTCTTATATATATATTTTTAATTATTTTCTTGACATTGTTTTAGTTCATATAATCATGGTGATTGAGTATTGTATTACTTACAACTTTAAGAGACAAATTATAAACTGTTTGGAAACCATTAGTCTATTAATGGATAGATGAACATTCCTAATGAATTAAGTAATTAATTTCAATTTGCTTCAATAAAATTTACCATTTTTGTTATTTTATATCAGGATAAAAATATCATAACATTTTTTACAGTCACTCGTGAGATTTTTTCAAAAAATTAACTAAATTCAACCAAAATTTTTCAAGAAATTAAAAGGGTATTTAGATTTGATTATTTAGTTATTCTAGTTAACATTAAACAGTATTAAATTGACTCAAAGAAAATGATCCAATTAGTCACTTTCATCATAATCGTGCTAAAATACCATTTCAATTGAGAAAGATATTTTTTAAAAAATAAAAATTAAAACTTAGATATTAAAACAAGGTGACAAAAAGTCGCATTTTCAGTGAAGCACATGTTTATTTATTTTCTTCTCAATCTAATTCAAACGTCACATCCGTTTTCTACCCATATTTTCATTCAAAACTTGACATTCAAAGTGGAAATCCAGCTCTTTTCACTCCGTTTACAAGAATTAAAATAAAGGTTTTTTCTATAATTTTTGAATTTTTTTTTTTTATGTTTTCATCATTTAAAATAAAAACAATTCACATCTTATAAATAAAATAATAATAATAATAAAAGTGTCGAAATGGGCACCCCAACACCTTAATGGACTGGGCTAAGCCTGGGATCCCCATGGAAGAACTCTCTTGTTACTTGTTGACCCTTTCAAGTAAATCCTCACCTAAAACCGTACGCTTTATAAAAATCCCAATAATTGAATTTTCAACAATTTTATTTTTTTTCCCATTTGTGTTTATTTTATCAAAGTATTTCGCCTGAATATTAAGTTTAAGTATTTCCATGTTTCTTTTTTTTCCTTCAAATCAAAGATAATTAACTTAATGTAGTTTAATACTCTGATTAGAAATAAATAAAGATAAATGAAATAAATTGAAACACTATTAACTACTATTGAAAAAATAACTATTTAAATACATTAATAGAGAATGTGAAAAAATTAATTTATAAAATGTATTTAAATTATAAAAAAAAAAATTAAACTACTACATATTTAACATTTTTTTTTTAAAAAAAAAAAAAAAAAAAAAAGGTTATTTGTTGTTCTTTCAATCTCAAGTCCAAGTGACGCATTAAGCTAAAAGGAGAATGTAAATTGATAAAGTTATTGAAATTAGTGAGAATGGAAGTCCTTTCTTAACAATAGTTTGATTGTGTTAGTACTAAAAAATAAAATCCACAATGCGCCCCACCAGTCCAACCCTTGAGATTAAAGAAGATTCGACGAGGGGACTTTAGCCTTGATTATGTTAGCTTTTTTTTTTTTTTTTCCTGAAAAAAGGATGAAGGTTTTCATTTCAACAAAAAGAAAACAAAAGAAAACAAAACAAAGCACGGGAAGCAGAGAAATGCATATGTTGATAATAAACCAAGGAAGAAAAGTAGGAATGAAGAAGGCTGATGAACAAAAGTTTAAACATATACATCATCCACGGCTTGGCATGCAGAGCACAAAGAACCATGTAGCCAAGGACAACTTGCCAACTTGGTCTTTTGCTTCTTCTTGAATAGGCCACTGGTCGGCAAGTCATCCTTGGCTGCATACCACTTTGCACATCTACATGCAAACCCCATAGACGAAAACCACATATGCACGGGAGCTACTCAGGCTAAGCACTAGCAACAGATGTATAAGAAAGAAACCGAAAGGAAGGGCAGAGAGAGAGAAGAGAGGGCAAAAAGGGATGCATGTAAAGAGAGTTAATTAAAAGACACAGCTAGCCAAAAAGAAAATGTCTTGAATGGTATAGCTACTAGAAGTATCCTCATGTGGCCCCAATTAATGGGTTGGATTTAGAGAAGGCTGTTTGTATATTCCATTTATGCAAAAGTGTAAAAAGAAGCAAAATCGTGAGAGACTGAACATATAATATCCTTCCACCCTAGTTTACATTTTCAGAAAACAGTAAACAGTGACATAAAACAAGAACCAATGACATTTTTACTAATATATAGTGAGAGAAGATAATAGAGTAATGGCTTCGATGGTGATTGTCTGGCAGTGCAGAAAATAATGTTCACGTGTGTACCTCATTATTGCTCAGTAGTATCTCTGGAGCTGCTCCAAGGGTCACCAACTGAGGAATATAACAAAAAGACAAGCAAATAGATGAGGAATTGACAAGTGGGAGAATCTTGTACATATAAACATGAAGTTGAGTACTGCAACAGGTATATGTTCATTCTAGGGAAGTGATGCGAGTCAGAGATCAAGGCCATATGCGTTGCTGTGTCAGGATCTTGGATTTTTTCCTTTCACGGTCTGGGTTCTAAGAATAGAGCAAGGCCCATGTTCTTCACTCTGCCACAAAGATATCAGTGTCTCTCTCTCTCTCTCCCAAAAATCTCTTGCACACAAAAGGAAAGACGCAAACTAACTTTGCCCCTTATCCTGAAAGTGGGTGTCACAAGTTGTTTGTGATGCTAGATTACCATAAAACCCTGATGCTGAAAGATATTGAAATATCCACTCAAGAGTGGGTAATTACAAATCCGTTTCAAGAGTGTAATTACAAATCCGTTTTAAGAGTGGGCAATAATGCCACAGGCAGCAGAAGGCCACCTTTACCTTTATGCGTCAATTCGAGAGAGAATCAGTTGCTAGGCAAGTTCCCGAATTTCAAGAAAATGTCTCCAAAAGGCCATTGATTCAGAAGGCCCTTACACAATTGACATTATTAGGTCAATTCAATCCTTAATTAAATGACCAACTACTGTATTTTGATGGTAGGAGAATTGAACTTGAGAGTAAACAACTCATGTCCATTATAGTTTGACTGTTGAAAGGCAAACAATATTTCAAAAGACAAAAAATGTACAGAAATGAAAACTCTGCAAAACAGTGGAACCCATTACCTGCACTTACAAACGAGGGGAAAAATGATTAAATAGCATGGGACAGGCCCTTTGGATTTGAAACTGCCATTTGTGCGTTTGTATTTTCCTCCACACATCTCCGTGCACTAGAAGTTAAATATTGAAGAATATATAGAAGCAATAAAGTAATTATTCTAGTGCCATCTACTTCTAATAGGAATAGCGTTGCTACAGAGAGTTTGAAGAAACATGCAATACCAATAGCATTATTTCCTACTAATTTTCTCTCCAAAGAAGAGTAGAGAATGACAGCAAAGAAAATCTGGAAGCTCGAATAACTGCTGATAAGTAGTAAACATTTGCAGCTGAATATATAATACCAAACACAGCAGCATGTCTTTTCCATTACATGCCAAAATAATATCTGTTCTGCATACAGACTATATTTTCTACTCAAAATATTGGAGGCCATAACTTTGAAATCGATCTTAAATTTTGTTGCAACAAAGCTAAGGGCTTCCCCCACAGCCTACTCAAAGAATCAAAGATTACATTGCACAGGGATGAAATAGGAGTGCACAAGGTACACGATGTCCACACAAAAATTACTGTACTACATTACTGCCAACATCACATTAAGTCCTTACTGAGTGGACTAAAATCACAGGGCAATCTCTTACGCTACTAAGTACCACCAGAAAAAGAAGACTCAGTGCACAAACAAAGGTATTAGCTGACAGAAAACTGTTAAGAGTCTTGAGGTGTCTCAAATTTTGTCGGAGTATCAATCCCCATCACACAGCAAAGGCCTGATATTAAAATGATAAGCAAAACGATCCCCTGGGGCATCAGAAACAGGTATCATCAGGACCACACAAGCATCAAGATGTAAAGTATAATTTGAAAATGAGATGTAAGGAAGGGAAACAAGGAGATAAATATGATGGGCAACTCCAGCAAAGACATATTGCAGAATTTTTCATGCATGATATTAGAAACCAAAGAGCAAAATATTACAATTTTGAATTGAAGGTGGAGGTGAATGCACGGGCTAGAGATAAGAGTCCATGAAGTGTGAAGATTGGGCTTATGTGAGTTTTAGACCACCCATCACCAATAGGTTAGAACAAGCCAAATTAGTTAGTTGGCTCTTGACCCTTATGAACCCCTTAGAATTGATGTCTTCTTTAGATGTGGGATTCCTAAAGAAAATTTTACTGTACTGGTTTCTCCCGAGAACCAAAAATAAACACATACCCCTTATAGACAAGGCACTTACCTGTTCATTATGTTACAATAAACTAATCTCTCAATTCAATGTTCTCAGTCTTCTTATTCTTTTATTCTTTTTCTCATCATTATCTCTTATATCTAATTTCCTTTCTATTTTTCCTTCATTGTTTCTCACAGCCAAACATGCAAGTTATATCCAAGGTCCCAAACATTAGTTATTGCTTCGCTTTAAAATAAGCTCATCAGTCTTTCTTGCAAAAGGTCATTTATGTCATTAAAAAAAAAATAAAAATACAATTGGTCATGGAGAAACAGCAACTGTAAACCAGCTAGAGTTTAAAAAAGAGAGAAGAAACATCCAGTTAGGCACTTGGGTGTCCAAAGGATTTTTTAGCCATTAAAACTAAGGCATTAACATGGCTCCACTTAAAAATATAAAGGCTTGATGCTAAGTAAATGGCATATTCTGGGAAACCAATCAGGGACATCTAACCTCATTTGATCAGATGACGATTACTAAGTGGATTTGGCATTTCACCAGTATCTACACTCTAGAATGAAGGGAAAGATCATCAAGTATGGCGTTAGTACCGGAGAGTGGAGACTGGAAAGAGAGAGGGGGAGGTAAGTTTGTTGGAACAGCCTTGGTCAGTTTTGCTGGTAATCTATCTCTTGTATATGAATTCTCCTTTGAGATCCTTACTTCTAGTGCAGTTAGCAGAGACAAGTAATGCAAATTATAATTGTTGGTGGTCCTATGACTTTATTTGGTTTCTCTTTATTGTTTCTTCCTAGTCTAAGGTAGACTTGCACTTGCAAACTCCTTATGTGAGTGAAACCTCCAGATATTTTCTAAACAAGTTACTTAAAAAAGCTAGCATTTTCCTCAAAGAATACACATTACATAGACAAGAGAAGCACTCCTCATAAGAAAAAGTATACAGCAGGCCCTCTCCAATGAAAATGGACTATAACATCAATGACGACTCAAAATGACCATACATTCCACTGAAAAAAAAAAACTGAAAAAAGAAAATGCACACACACAACCTACCATTACAAAATTCAATTCAACTGAAACATTAAATGGAACTTACAACTAGAACTCCCTCCAGAAGTGATGATTTGATCTTGCAGACTTCATCACAAGCTGTGGAATTGAGCGGTCCATTTCCAGCAGTACCTTCAGCAAGAAATCTTTCCAGTTCTCGATGAGAAGGATTCTGGATTGGTCGAAATGGATCTGAAAGATAAAGTACTTCATACTTTGCCCCTAGTGTCTCCACAGAACTGATAAGCTTAGACAAAGTTTAACCTGTGTATTTAATTAATGTATTTGCATGAACATTTCTCAGACAAACAAGATGACATAAATTAAAAGATTTTGACATCCTCTATGATCAAAGAACTCAACAAACTTTCTGTTTGTGGTTGCTCAGGTCCGTTTGCAGAATAAGAGCCTCCATGGCAGAATACAACCAGATCTGCTTGCCCATTTGTTCTCTTTTCCATTGTTGAAACCAGATAGTCCTGTTCATTTTTTACAGGGGAAAGATAATCAGCAGTTCTCCACAGATCCCCAACAAGTGTATAATTAGTCAAATATTATTCAAGTTGATTTACATGAACTGCATCGACATCTGCAAGCTTTTGAAATTTGTCACCCTCTATAAAGCATGACTCTGAAAAAGCAACATTATTGATAATTGAGTCCAGCCCACAAGTTTCTGCAATACATGAAACAAAAGAATTCTCCATCGGCTCCTCTGATGCAGCAACATATGGTAATGCCAAGGAGAAATTAGACCTCATAAAAGAAATCTGTTCAAAACACGAACATAATTTTAGAGACAAGACAACTATATAATTTTGAAGGTTCCAATTCATTGACTCCAGTCATTAAGCAATTTGAAAATAGACAGGCTCCAGTCACCTTAAGCAAGTTCAGAAGAGCTGGATCTGCATTTTTGTTTGAAGAAATATCCAAGGACAGCAGCTATAGATAACAAAATTTATATCATCAGTAGACTGACACTTGAAGAATAGCACAAAAGAGTGCACCATATTGAATGGCCAATCATACATCATGGTAAAACTAAAGGCATTTGTATAGGACCATTTGCTTCCACAGCCTACTATACATTATAAGTCCCAAAATTTCTTACCTCTCTACCAACAAAAACAAGTGCTAGGTCCACAGACTTCTGAAGTTTCTTTTCTGAACACTACACAAACAAAAAAGTTAAACAAGATTAACATGTAACAGCTTAAACAGAAAAGAGGTGGAAATAACACAAGTTTTCTTTACTTGAAAATTTCAAGAAGAAATCACGTGTGGAATTTTAAATACTCAAAGCATGGAGGGAAACTATCAGCATTAAGGAAAGCTTAGAACCAGTAAGTTTGACCAGCCCCCTTCAGACAGAATAGACCTGGCAAGATCCCTTGAAGAAATTGTTTGATAATTTACTGCTTCATCCATTCTGTTGTTTGAAAACCTGTGACCACCCATATTAATATAGTATAAGATTCTGCTCTGCATGATTTGATAAAACTGAAAATGCTATCGGGAAAACATGATAGCCTACATTATTCAACCAAACGTTGTTTACATTGATCTCAATTAATATGAAGCACTTATAGCATCTTACCAATTATGCAAATGAGAACCATGGTTATAAAATCCTGGCTGCATTGTTTATGACAGCGGTAGTCAAAGTGTTACTGAAAGAGACGTGATGGACAATATTAATGATCATAAACGTAAATTCTTTATCTTCATGCCTCACGAACTCTACAAGAATTATACTATGACTAATCATGCTCACACTTCAAATGTGGAGCAAGAAAACAAAGCATCGTTCAATGGGGGACTCACAAAACTCTGCCCTGAGATAGCATGAACTATGAATGGCTATTGGAACTCTATATCACAGGGAATTTTGATAGTTCTTCAAGGAAAAGTTGTTTATTATTAAAGTTCTTTCAAATATTATTATATGCCTTTCATGTTTAGAATGTGGCATATCTTACAAGTTTAAATATTTAAATACCCTATACATAGTGATTTGGTTTCTTTGATCACAGAACACAGGGAATATTGACACGACCACGTTATTCTTTCATTTTACAAATTGAAGCTATGAATGCTATTCATTCCACTATCCAAGAGTGACACTGATGGCTGCTACTGCACTAAAAAGAATTATTATTTTATTTTAGTAAAATATGAGCAATTCGTAGGTGCACTAAGAGTCTAAGACTACGCATGATGCAATGATTCTCATGATTGCTAGAACTTAATGTGAGTGTCAAAGGAACACTAATAATCGTCTCCAAGCCTCTAATTTCATGGTGTCTTCATACATAACTACATTTACATAAATATTCTGCAGATCCTCAGGTGAGCTATATAAAAGTTTGATGATAAGGCAAAACTAATGCCGGTATTATTCTACTTTCCTATCAGGTACAACTATAATAGATCTTTCTTCTTATGATTACTCCAAAAACTTATGAAAAGCCTAAACTCAATCCCCATTCTCACAGTTGGGAATAATTCATAAACCCAATAAGAGGGTTCTCTCCTTCCTTACATTTTAAGAGCATGTAATCAAGCATTTTCCTTCTAACATCTTCCCAGGGACATAACTAGCATCTCTAAATCAGTAAATGAAGTCCATATTAATTTAAGAAAACTAAAGAGGAATACATACCGATTGTCGTGGTGAGAAGACCAGAAAAAAGCAGGTGTTGTAGATTGTAAACCCAGCACCAATGGAACCTGAGTCACAGTTAACAAAAAGGACATCATAACAGCCTTGACCATCATCGCCATCTTCATTCGACCTATAGACACCATACAAAATCAAAATGCAAAATCAGAATAGCTTAACTTCCAATGGATCCTGAAGAAATTACAAAAAGGAAAATCTCTAATGGAATCAATATCGACGAAAAATTCACCATTCTGCAATCCATAATTAAAAACTAAATCCAATAAAAATAAATAAAAAACAAACCGTAGGAGAAGCACATAGCGGCGAGGAAAGGAGAAGGAGACGGGATTTGATCTAAATCAGTTTTTCTCTTATCGCTCAAAGTAAGTCGCAGCGGATCCGGTAATCAGGACTCATTTTACTTTTAAAAAAAAATCCAAAATTTATTAAATTTTAATTGTACTTAAGCTGATTTATAATATAGTTTATGTGAAATAAATGAAAATTAATGCTTATAAAGCATTCATTAGTGAAAACAAAATATTTCTTATATTTTTTATTATAAATAATTTAATAATTTTCTATTAATAAATAATTATATTTTATTAAAATTTACGATTAAATAAAAATACTAATAATAATTTAATTATTAAAGACCATTTTTTAGAACAGTTAAATCATATATATTTTAGTATTAATAATGATTTAATCCATTAAATTTTGCTTTATTTTAAAATTTACAGTAAATTAAGTGTAAATTTAACAAACAATTTTGATAATAAAATAAAATCTTAAAATTAAAATGCTTTCTTATTCAAAAAATCAGATGTTAAATTATGACTTCTACTACAATTTAAATATTATTGTATATATGATCTTATAGTTTTTATGATTACAATATTTTTTTATACTCATGTCTAATGGAGAAATTTTTTATCTTGTCTATGCTCTTGGGTTAATTCATTTTGGGCTCGTACGTTATAACACCTGGCCTGAGCCGAATGATAAATGTTCACAGATGATTATGCAACACAAAACTTTTTTTTTTAATAAAAACGTAAATTTCATTAAAATTCAAGAAGATCAACTCAAATGAAAAAAAAAATTAATTAGGTCCAAAATATCATAGTTAAGTCGAGTAAGCGCATGAATTATATCATTAACAGAACTATGAATACAATTAATAAAAATAAAAATTATCTCTAAAATAAGATATTTATAATAAAAAATAAAATTATTAAATAATGACAAATCCTGAAAAATTTGTATAATACTGTGTGTGTGAAAATCAGTAATTGAATTAAATAATCTACCTCATATTATTACATATTATTACGGAATTACACGGAAGCATATAAGAATATTTTGAAAATCAGTAATTGAATTAAATAATCCACCGCATATTATTACGGAATACGGAATTACACGAGAGCATATAAGAATATTTTAAAATGTTATATGAGTTGATGAAAAAAAAAATTTAAAATTGGAGTTGAAACTAGCGGACATATCTATAAATCTAAATCTAAGGGGGGAAAACAAAATTTCACATGATATCAATACAAAGTAATTCAAAATTTTATTATTATTATTGTTTTTAATTTTCAGCTTTTATTTCATATAAATATTGAACTCGTTTTTTATGATTTATTAAAATATTTAAATATATGTATGCAAGGAGCAATGCTTTTAAGTGTACTGAAGATATTTGTTAATTATTGTGATTTTTCTGTCTATAAGGTATGATGTTAAATTTAAGTTCCAAATTTAAATAAAAATAAATAACAAATAATTGAAAATGGCGTCATTAATTAAAGGCACGAGAACAGTTGATGGAAATGGGAAGAAGCTTGTGAGTGCTCAATTACCCTTGGCTTCTCTTACGCGTCATGTGAATGATTTTAAAGAGAATTGAAAGGCCACACCGTTGGCTGCCATTCACGTTCCGTCTATGATCAACCACTTATTTCTTACTCCTTAAAGCCCCACTGTCACCTCTTTTCTCTCGCTCAACCAACCCCATGAAGGATCTCTCTCTTTTCTTCTTCAAGAACTCTGTGGCATCCAAGATGAGAAAAGGGATTAGAAATATTTGCCATGGCGATGGCTCAACGTCTACCCTCAATCAAAACACTTCTCCTAATAATAATAATTTCTACACCCACACTAGTGGTACTAGTGCCGCTACTCCTCCTCCTCCATCGTTGGAGGAGATGATCTTGCAGCTAGAGTTAGAAGAGGAGATTTCAAGAAATGCTAAGCTCGATCATGACCTCGTTGCAATGAGAGGTGGTAGAATGTCTTGTGTAAGTAGTTCTGACATCTTACGATCTGCAAGAAACGCTGCATTGAGTCAGTATCCTCGATTCTCTCTTGATGGGAGAGATGCCATGTATCGATCTTCCTTCAGGAGATCATCACCATCGCCATCTTCAAGAGTAAAATCCCAGCTGCCACCAATTTTGGCAGGGGAAACTGTGGTTTGGTGCAAGCCAGGAGTGGTAGCCAAGTTGATGGGTCTAGAAGCAATTCCTGTGCCAGTTATTAGAGAAAGAAATAGGAAGGAAACGTTGAGCTCCATAATTAAGAGGCAAAATCTTAGGAGAAAGGCGCAGAGACATGAAATGGAAAGAAGGCTTTCATCGGCAGATCATATTCGCATGCACATTTGTGATCATAGGGGAAGAGGAAGAGGCAGGATGGCTTCATGTTTAAACACGACGGAGCCACCCATTGATGGAGGTGGTTGGCCTACACGTCGATTTCGTTGTAAAAACTCTAATTTAATGATGCCATGAGTAATGAGCCCAAATCCATACTCTTAACTATTTAAATTTTAGTGGAAGTTAAATTTAAAAAAAATAAAATGAAATTATGAGGAACTTATGAACTGTTAAAAATGTTGAGGAAGTCAAATCAATGTTTTGTTATATCTCCCTCAATTGTTTACTTTTCATATATCATTTACCCTATTCATTAATTTTGCTACTCCAAACTCTATACATATACGTTTCTGCTATTCTCACTAAACAACATATTAAATTATCATGTCAAAGAATGATCAATAATGAATTTTAATATATTTAACTGTAAACATTATTTAAATAATGTAAATTAAAAACAATCAAAGAAAAAACTTTGGAAAATTATATAATTTTAAAATTATTTACAAAAATTAATACTTATTCCATGTCACAATTTTTATAAATTTTTTTTATTTTTTTTATTTTAAAATTATTGTTCACTTTTGTTTTAAATTATATAAAATAATAATATATATAATTATAACCCTATTTAATTTTATCTTATTTTTAAAAAATAAATATTTAAAATAAATTATATTTTTATGAAAAGGCAAAAATTATAAAATAGAGAATTTTATTTCAAAAAAAATACTAATACTCAATTGTGCAAGTGTTTTCAGATTTAATATGATAATAAGAGTCAAATTACTTTTAATAACTTAAAATGTTATTTTCATAAGCAACAATTAAATGATTATGAGAACACCACTTCTAATAACCAATCAAAGTGACACTTTAAGAGCATTTGGCTATTTTTCAAAATTTTCAGGATCATATCTCACTCTCTCATCATATCATGAATCTGAAATTGATAAAAAGTTGTTTTTTTAACATTATTTTCATAGTAAACCCAAAAATCAATTGCTACTAATTATCCAATTTCATAGGTCGCAGCTATCAAAAGCTCAAATTAATTAAAATAATTAATTGTTCAAAAAAATTAATCTAATTGAAATCTATAATTCCAGCTCAGTTAATGAAGTAACCCCAACTTTCTAAAATACTGAGATGCAATTTAAAAATACAGTAATTAATACATTGCTTGTCTGAATTTTATACGTAATTGAATTTAGAATACAAAATCATACTAATAATGACATGAAAATCAAAGCAAAATCAGTATATCAACCACTCGATTGATAGTAATCAAACGAAACATACTGCTCGAATGCATGGGGAAAAATACATAAACAGGAAATTGTAAAAAAAGGAACAAGATGCATAGAAATTTTCAAATACCCAATAATTTCTTTAAAATTCTCTGGACACACCAATTGAAGCAAAAGGTGTATCAGTTCCAAGTAAACTAACCCAAAATCATACATCTCCAAAGTTAATGATCACGCAAAACAGAAAAATAACCATAACCAGAGAAAATGATTGTAAATATGACTACTCTTCCTCAACGACGGTCCCTTTCTCGCTCACATAGATACCATCAAGGAATTTCCTTATATCTTTGTTCTTAACATGGCATTTCTGTACAACCAATAATGAAAAGCAGTCAGAACTTGAATAATAAAATCCTGTATGAGTGGGCAATGGGCATGCATCATTCATACACAAATAGTTATAGACTGAACAATGAATGTAAATGTGTTTATGCTTGTGAAACAGATAGAGATGAAGAGCAAACCTGGTTTATCAAGGCAGCTGACCGTGACACCAGTTCAATATCATTGCCATCCAATACAAGCTCATCCTTAACTTTGTCAGACCGAACAACAGTTACACCCTCAAGCATATCTACCTTCCTGACCTGAAGAAACCAGGCATCACTAAAACCCAAATCACTTGTGCAAATAAAGGAATATTTGCTAAGAACTACCAATCCTTATATGCTTTGAAAAACCCTGCTGATACATGAGATAATCACATCAATGTAGGCAAATTTCTATTAGTTACTAGGTTTCATCAATAATTGCCGACTAATAGTTACAAGGTTTCAAGTTCACTTCATTGTAAACACACAAGATATACATATAGAAGCAAATCATTCACTATAAACCCTGAACTGAAGGAAATAGAATATCTCAAATCATTCACATATAGAAGCAACGGCATATCAATTACATTGTCAATCTAAAGGCTACTGCTTGTACATAATGAGTAGGCCTACAAGACATATCAAATCCATCCCAAGTTAAACAAATAACAACAATTTACAAGCAATTTCTAAGCATATCAAATTTATCTCATCCTAAATACACACAACATTTCCAGGTATATCTAAGCATGTTATATTTATAACATCATAAATACAGAGAAATTCCAGATATATAGAGATCGCAACAGCAAGTACTGGACTAAGAGAGGAATAAAAAAAATACCCTCTTCTCGCCAAGAAAGTTACGAATCTCAATGGCTGTATTGGAGTTGGTGATGGAGGCGTTAATAGGAAAGTGAGCATACACAAATCGCATCTTGTAGCGGTAACCCTTGGTAACACCGGTTATAAGATTCTCAACATGGCTGAGGGCGGTACGGATGGAGGCGCTGGTTTTCCTGGAACCGAACCAGGCTTCTATCTTGAGTTTGCGTTTTCCAGTATCCTCGTCCTTAATGAGATGGAAATCAAGGTTCAAATGCTTGAAGTTGCGAGTGAGCTTTCCACGAGGACCCTCCACCTCTATAACCTTGGCGTTAATCTTGATCTTAACCCCATCGGGGATGTCCATGGTCTCAGATGAGAGTATTGTCTTCATTTTTCCCCCTTCTCTTCAACCCTACAGGAACTGTTGTCGGGCTGCACTTCCTAAAACCCTAGCTTCTCACTCTTTATATACCCAAATGAGTTCAGCTAGCACGTGCTTGCCATGTGCTTTCAACCCCTTAACAACAAAAAGTTCCTTTTTTTAATATAATAAACCGGAAGACAAGAAAATATTAAGACTTTTTAAATTATTCTTACTGTTAATTATAATTTTATTATTTTTAAAATTTTTTAATTAAATTATTTAATTATATTAATATTCTATTTAAATTTAAATTGATTTAAAAAATATCTTAACATTTAAGTTATAATTATATTAAATTTTATTATAAAAAATTTTCTTAAGCTTTAAATTATTTGTATTAAAATTTTATCATAAGTTTTTTTTTTAAATAATTATACTTTGTTATTATTTAAACTTTTTTAATTTAATTATTTAATTATATTATTTAATTATTTAATTATATTATTATTTTATTCAAATTTAAAATAATTGAATAAATTCTTGATTAAATTTTATTTACAGAATAACTTTTTAACATTTAAATTATATTTATTAAAATTTTATTGTAAGTAAATTTATATTTTTTAAAAATATAATGAATTAAAAAAATTCATATATTAATATAAATAGTTTATATTAAGAATTAAAATATTTTATTTATTTAATTTAATTATTAAATGCAATATATCAATATCTAATCAAAACGAAAATCAAGTTTATAATTATAAAATTTCAAAAATTAAATAAATAATTCATCTATTAATATTTTATTTCTATATTAAAATATTTACTTTTTATAATTTATACCATTTCCATTCAAATAGGAGAATAAATGCTAATTATGTCCAATTTATTATATATATAATCAATTTGAATCCTATATAAAATCACCTCATTATAAATAGATTTTTAAATACGTGAATATTACTCGTGATAAATACCCGATTAACAACATACTAATATTTAAATATATTTTAATAATTATTGTAATTATACCTACTTTATTACATATATAATCAATTTTAAATTTCATATATAATCACTTTACTGGAAATAGATTTTCAAATCCATGAACAATACTCCTAAACATTATGTGCCAGATGAACAACATACTAATATTTAAATATATTTTAATAATTATTATAATTTATTGTACTTTATAGGTTCAAAATTTTGATACTCTTTAACAAATCTAACAATAAATTAAATTATTATAAATTTATGACCCATAATTATATAGATTTTCATTTATATATATGTGATAATTAAAAAATTAATATTTAGAATACTTTTTTATAAAAGGAAATTTGTTATATAATGTTATTATAATAATTTTTCTTTTATTAACAATATATATATTATCTTTTATCTATTTAATTTATTTTAAATAAAGTTAAATTATAATTTTTAGAAAATTATATTTTTCCAAAAATAAATAAAATATAGTTTAAAATTATCTTAATTCTTTATTTCATTAATGAAAATCAATATATTATTATAAAATTACAATATAGAAAAAATTATAAATAATTATAAATAATAAATTATAACCGATATAAAATGTGTAACACACGTTTAATAAAACTAAATATTTATTTACTTACTATGTTTTAGATTTAAAAATAGTTAATAATTTTATTATTTAAATAAGTTTAAATTAATAAATCATTTCAAATATTATTTAAAATAATTTTAAATATTTATCATTTAAAATTAATGTACATTTAAAGTGAGTGTTTACCAGTTTAATTAATTTTATTTGATAATTACATAGTTTATTAAAAATTAATAATTTTGATAATATTTATAATAAAATTTTTAGATAGTATTATTAAAATAATAAATTTAAATATTAATTAGAATGTTAAAATAATTATCATAATATTAAACTATTAGATATAATTTGTTAATTTTTTTTTGTTTAATTAATTTTTTTGAAATGGAGTTCAATTAATTTTATATAGTAATTAAATAATATTCAAATATATTTTAATAATTATTATCTTGAAATTTTAACAATTTTTACATTTATAAACAAATCTATATTAAATTAAATAATAAAATAATTATTATAGATTTTCATATATATATATATATATTCGATAACTAAAATAATTGAAATTTTAGTTATCAGAAATCAACTTGAGAATGAGAAAAATTTATGATAATAATTTATTTTCTGATTATTGTAGATATTTTTATGCATATTATAATGGCTGATTATTTATAATTTATAATAAATATTAAAATACTGTTTTTTTATAAATAAATTAAAATAATATAAATATTAATATAGTTATAATTAATAATTATTATAAATTTATTATACTAAGTGAAATTAATTTTTAATATTATTAGTTTTAAATTTAGGAAAATTAAATTACTTATTATAATAAAAATAATTTATTAAATTTAATATAAACTTTAATATTTAAAAATTTTAATTATAAATATATAATATGTAAAATTTATATTTATCTAAATATATAAATAAAATTTAAGTAGAATATGATTTTATTATTTAAATTAATTTAAAGTTAATAAAATTTAAAATTTGTATATATTTAAATTTATAAATGGATGATAATTTTATAATTGAATTTAAATTTATAGTGGACAATAAATTAAGAAATAATTATTTTATTATTTAAATTAATTTAATATTAATAGAAAATTAAATATTGATTATATATAAATACTAAAAATTTATTTTTTTAAATTAGATTATAACTCAAAATTTAAAAATTTTTAAAAATTTACTGATTTTTTGAAAATTAAATGATTGATTACTGAATTTCTACCAATTATAGAAATTAAATAATAATTTTTTATAGAAAATTAGTATTATAAGGTTAATATTTTTATATTAATTATAAAAGAGAAAATTTATTTTTTAGTCCCTGATATTTAACGTAATTAACACTTCTGTCCCTCTATTTTGGCGACCCAACACTTAAGTCCCTCACTTTATTTTCTGTCCAAATTCATAGTCCTTCCGTCCAAAATAGTCGTTTGGGACACGTGAATTGACAAAATTAACCCTCACTAAACCCAAACCCAAATGCCTCTGCTTTTTCTTCTTATCTTTCTTCTTCGTACCCTTTTCTGCACCTTCTTCTTCAACAAACGGAGAAAACATGAAAGAGAAAAAAAAAAAAGGAATTTCACATTAAGAGAAAGGTATTTCTGGAAAAAATTATCACCTCTCACTTTTGACTCTTTGACCAAACGGTTTAAATGGACGGAAGGACTACGAATTTGGAACCAAACGGTTTAAATGGACGGAAGGACTACGAATTTGGACGGAAGAGAAAGTGAGGGACTTAAGTGTTGGGTCGTCAAAATAGAGAGACAGAAGTGTTAAGTACGTTAAATCTCAGGGACTAAGAAGTAATTTTCTCATTATAAAATATTATAAAAATTTTCTATTAAAAAATTTGTCAATATTATTAAAAAATAATATTGTTATTTATTTTATAATAATAAAAAAAAATATTGAGAGAAGACTATCTTATGATAAAAATAATAGTCAAATTGTTAAGGAGTTATTGTAGAAAAAACTACATTGTTTTTCGGGTAAACATCGCAATGTTTAACAATTTAATTATTATAGAATCAAACTTATCGTATTTTAGAAGAAATCAACTATATTTCAGTAAAATTATAAATTTTTTATTACTATAAAATAATTTAGAATAAAGTCATTAATATTTTTATTAAAAAAAGTAAAACTATTAATTTTCACCGTTTAAAAAAAAACTATTAATTTTCTGATAATAAAAAAAATATTGTAATTTCAAATAAATCATTTTCTCATAATTATTACATACCAATTTTATTTATTTATTTATTTAAAATGAGGCATAATATTGATTTTTTTGTTTAGCAGGATTTGTTTAAAAAAAATAAATGAGATTTATAAAATTATTATGGTTTTATTTTTTTAAAAATAAAAATATTAAAGTTAAAGTTTAAATTCTTAAAGTATTAAAATTATTCGATTAAACGGAAGAAATTAATTGTTTTTAATAAAAAAAATTTCATTTTAAAGTGTATAAAATCTTATATATTTTTATAAAAAATTATTTGAATATAAAATAATATGGCAGATAAAGTGTATAGAAAAAAAGAAGTCATAAATTTAATATAATAATACATGAATTTGAATAAATTAAAGAAATTTTAAATTTTGTTCCCACAAGTTTATAGAAAAAAAATTAAATTGACTTAAATTGTTGAAATTTTTTGTTTTAAATAAGAAGCAAGCAGACATAGGTGAAGTTGTGGATGCTTTAAGACGGCGTTCGTACCAGAGTGCCAGCCGCCTAGCCCGATCATTGAGGCCTTTTAGGGCTCTGCTATTCTTCCCGCCCAATGACGTAAACACTGGCCTTGCTGCTACTGCACACTGGTTGAACTGCTTCTGCTAATGCTAAATCGCTGCAAATTTTTTGAAAAATCAAAGCATGGGAGCCGAAGGCTACGATGAAAGCATAAGAAAAGTACAAATTGGAGAAGACATTGAGGGTGGCCATGAGGATTCGGAAGATTACTTCTTCGACAGGATCGGCAAGCCTATTCCGATCGTCAAAGGGGATGCCTACCAATTGCAATCTCCTCCCTCTCGTCCTCTCGCGGTCTCCGAGCACCACCGCCTCATCTTCATTGCCCATTCTTCAGGTGATATTTTGTGATTTTTTCTTTTGGAGGGTGGGGGACTTCCTCTATTCTTTTTTCGTGTACACTTGAATTAGATTTTGTGTTGCTTTTTTTTTTTAGGGTTTTGTGTTGCCAGGACCAAGGATGTTATGGATGCAGCCGAGGATATTAAGGCCAAGGGAACTTCTTCTTCTATAGAAGAGCTGAGTGTTGTGAATGTGCCTTTTGAGAATGTTAACATTCTTTCTCTCTCTACTGATTCTTCTACGCTCGCGGTTTCTGTTGCCGCATTTGTTCATTTCTTTTCTGTTGATTCTCTTCTTAAAAAGGTAGGGTACATACCTTTTTTCCCCCTTATTAGCTATACTATGTCACTATTTCCAGTAAAACGTTTCGAGTATCCTGCAGGACTTGAACCCAACTTTCTCTTGCTCACTGAGTGAATCAAGTGCTTTTGTCAAGGATATGATATGGAGAAGGAGATTAGAAACGTCTTTTCTCGTTCTTTCAAATCATGGAAAGCTATATCATGGTGCTCTTGGTGCTCCCCTTAAAGACGTAATGGATAATGTTGATGCTGGTATGCTTTTGTCTCTTATTTTGGCTCACTTGGACTTGTCATTCACTAGGATGCATAACTAGTTATATATGTATATAATTTCAAAGCATATAGCATATAGGTTCTATACTCAATGGTGATTTGTGCATTTTCTAATTTTGTGCTGGTTATTAGTTATTTAGTGATAGAATGTAGTCTTGTAGCCTTCCCTGATAGTTGTCATATAAAGGTAGCTGCCTCTATTCCAATGACTTAGTGAGGCTATGATCTTTTTCTGTTTTGAACTCCGATGGTAAAAATCTTGTCTCAGAACATACATCTCTTGCTTACTCTTTTTTTTTTTTTTGTGATAGTTGAATGGAGTTTAAAGGGAAAGTATATTGCTGTGGCAAGAGAAAATATTCTCCACATTTTGTCATCTAAATTCAGGGAAAAATTACACATATCCTTACCGTTAAAGTCGTGGATTGGAGATTCTGAAGAGAACTTCTGTGTTAAAGGTATTTTTCTGTTCATTTTTCGTCTGTTGTGGGGAAAAAATATACTTCCTCATGGAAATATGTAAACACACCATGTGGATGGAAGAACTTTCCTTTTCTAGTTGTAAGACTCCATTTCTACCTTTTCTTATTTGTTTGAGTTCACTTTCTTGGCTACTAATTCAAGACCTGGGATATGAATTTCCTGATGCTTCACAATGAACTTTTAAAAAAATAGTTATATGGTTTGTCATACATAATTAGTTATTCTTATTGGTTTGATTGGTAAGAGGCTTCAGACCTTATTAGCAGAAATATCTTTTTCAAATTTTTGGAGTTTATTTCTTTTTGCATGATTGGATTTAAAGCTTTGTCAGCTGTTCTATTTAGCAATTTCTAAAATCAGATCTAAATTGTATTTTCTGTGATTTTTTGGGTGAATCAGTTCAGTATAAAAAAATGCATACTCCCAGTGAGTTTTTGCTGCCCAAAAAGGAAGTATTAGATGACTCCGAGGAGGTTCCATCTCCTGTGTTGAGTGTACTACAGAAATATTGAGTTGTTGGAAAAATTGAAAAAAGAAGCTGCTAAATGCCAGCTATAATCAGCCTCCTAGACTTTGACTTGCTATTTACAGAAGGCAAATATGTTTATTTTCTTTCTTTTGCCTGTTTGAATATTTGTTCTCTTGTTTATTTTTGAGACTAAAATATTTCTTGAATAACTGCACCAGTGGATTCTATCAGGTGGGTACGTCCTGATAGCATTGTTGTGGGATGCTTTCAGCAAACTGCAGATGGAAAGGAGGAAAATTACCTCATCCAAGTTATCAGAAGCAAAAATGGCAAGATCACTGATGTTAGTAAATGATTCCTTGCCCCAGGCCTGAAGAATATGATTTTATTGTCATTATAAGCATATTTTCCATTTTACTGTTTCCCATTACTGCTGTGGTGAATTTAGTCTCGAGAGGTCTTGTATATTTGTATGTTTCTAGTTGAAATATATATAGTTGAGTCCTTGTGAACCTTACTTTTACTCATTTTGAATGCCGTAAGCTGTAAGGAACTTTTAGTGATAGATTGTATGATGCAACACCTTTTTGACAGTCTGTATTTGTTTAAACTGGATATAGGCTATTGGGTGTAGTAAAATATAAAATGCATAAGGCTTTTGAATTTTATTCAGGAGCAAAATTTTGCTCATGCTCAAGTCAAGGTCATGCATTCTAGGAGGCTGAATTGCATGTCTTATAAGGCATATCTTACATCCACGCTTGTGTTCCTGGTACTCAGATTTACTAGTTAGCAAATATTTGGACAACAATGAGGACTGTACTGGTTCAGTGTTAAATTATCACATAATTTGGTGAACCCATCCTGCCATTAATAGAAATGAAGGACCATGATCTGTTGTGTCACGCGGATTCACCCTTAAAATCGTATCATAATGTTCTTAAAAATTTAATTTATCATGCTTTTTCTGTTATTATATGTGCACGCAGGTGTCCGATGCTGATCTCAAAATGCATATAGTACAAAATATATACTTCTTTTTGCCTCCATATTGCTGTAGGAGGTGATAAATCTTGTTAAATTTGGGTCAGATCTAACTCATTCCAAAAGCTATATGGCACCCATGTAAAGGGCACATTACCCCTTTTCTAAACCGATGTGGGATTCAACACACTCCCTTACTCCTTATACTCAGAACCACACTGGAATACGACACATTTACGAAAGACCCAACATCGATGGGAGGTTCTGTTCTGATATCATGGTAAATTTGAATCAGGCCTAACCGTGTTAAATTTGAATAAGCCTAACTCACCCCAACAGCTGGCGGAGAGGAGTTTTATGACTCATATAAGGGGCACATTACCTTTTTCTAAATTGATGTGGGATGTAATACATCCCTTGCGCCTTACGTCCAAGACCACAATACCACACTAGAGTATGACACGTCTATGGGAGGCCCAACATCGATGGGAGATTTTGGTTTCATGTTAAATTTGGGTTAGGCTTGATAATGGATTATGAGAGAGGAGCCTCTATGGCCCATACAAGGAGTACATTACCCTTACTCAAACCGACTTGTGATTCAGCAAATCTAATGCCTTGTTTCTTCATCCCTCTCATCATTTTGTTTTTGTTTTTCTTTTATTGGAGATCCATCCTAGACAGTGAGACCTCATGTCCTTAATGAAGTAAATAAACAAATAAGAACTAAAAATAAGTAGTTAATTCCTTTTTTATTTGCATTTTTGCTATTGATTTGACTATTGATTTTGCAAATTCTCTCTTGCAGGCTTTTTCCAAGTCATCTGTGTTGTCATTCTATGATTTATTTCCTGGTCTCATTGACAACATTGTGCCCCATGGAAATGGCCCTTACTTGTTCTTGAGCTATTTAGGACAATGGTATGTGGCGATGATCTCTTATCCCTGAAGATTTTATAAATGCTGGAATTTTGGAACTTTTTTTTTTAAACCAGTCAACTCAACTTTGCCTTAGTTTTTCAGTCACTGAAATGGCCATAAATTTTTTTTTGTTATTAAAGAGGATTTGATACAAAGCATGTAGTATAAGTCAATTTCCATCGAGTCATCCATTCAATAAGGTTAGAGGACACCGCTCTTGTCCTAAATGAATTGAATCATACATGCTAAGGAGCATAGAATTTTGTCAGATGGAATTCAATTACATTGAGTTGCTTATTTTGAGACATCTGATAGGCTGTATATATTTTTGTTTTTTTACTGGTTCTCATTTGGACTTTCACTCGATCTCACACATGGCCGAGATAAATTAGCTGTTGCTAGTTGCTACCAGAACTTTTGTATGGAAAAAAGAATTATTATATACTGATACAGATCTACAGAATTTCAGCTTCATTTGTGTGTTGTTTTTTTTCTTCCCTCCAGACCTCCCTTGATTTTTTTTCCCTCTATTATTAGAACATTTAACTCTATAATCCATGTTGTCTTTGTTTTCTTTCTTCTTGTTCCTTAACTTCTTTTAATGATTATGACATCTGTCCACTTATGATATAGAGAGTTAATGCCAAGTGTCATTGAAACTTTTTCTTAAAATGCAATCATGGCCAATCCTTTTAATTTTGTCAATTATATACACAACCTTAAAATTGGTGTCAGTTATAGCCAAATTTGGAGGAGCACATGCCAATGTTATAACTCTCTAGTTGATGTGTATATATATATATATATATATACCGTTGATAAAATTTCCACATGTGCATTTTTATTTTTTAGAGGGAGTGGGAGAAGTGTGGAAAGAGAAAATGCAGTGAAATTTTTTTTTTTTTTTAAATTAAGGATAAACAATACTTTTTAAATACGATTAATAATTTTAAAAGGTTCTTAAACTCGAGCATTACCATATTGAGTGCTAACATGAAAGTTTTTTGATAAAAATATATATTACATAAGCAATTAGAGAGTTTTAGCATATATCCTTCCAAATTGGCTAAAATTGACACTAGTTTGAAAGGTTTTGTATATAATTGACAAAATCCAAAGGATTGATCATAATTGCAAATTTGAGCAAAGGTTTGGTTTTTTTTGCTTATAAACTCTTGTTTATAGCATTAGAGACAATAGGTTAAGAGGACCAAGCTTAAAAATAATAAAGTAAAACATGCTTTTTTTTTTAAACTCTTTTTGGACCAGTGTTGATTCATAGTTTTTCAGTAATTAGTGGTGTGATGTTGACTAGAATTGAATTTTTATTGTGTAAACTCAAGTTTGATACTCCATGCTGCGTAGCCTTATGGTTAATTTTCTGAATTTTTTTGAATATTTTTCTATTATTTGTAATTTTTAAAGATTCATGCAAGTTTCTTTGAGGTATTGAAGAAACTATAATGCATATGTTCTTAATTTGTGTTCTTAATCATGAATATTGGATTGCTTACTTGAATTTGATAAACTCCTAATTGTCGAACACATATCCTTATGTTTTTACTATTATTATATATATGCCTCACCCATTCTTTTCTTTCAACTTTAAGGTTAACGTAATTGTTCTTTTCTCTCCTTTCCCTTGGTATTTAATTGCAGGGCGCTTGCAATTACAGCAAACAGAAAGAATATCGATCAGCACATTCAATTACTTCGTTGGTCCGTAGAGGATGACACAACTGAAACTTCAGTTATTGATATTGATCGAGATACTTGGGTCCCGAGGATTGAACTTCAAGGTGCTTAAAATTGCATTCTATCTAGACTTGGTAATTATTGCATGTGGCTCAAGTGATTACCTTGTTTTTAAGCTATTCATGTTAATGAGACCAATAAGAACAGAAAAATTTTAGTAAGTGATTTTTGATGCTAGACTCCACACAAAGGTGCAAAAAAACAGCTAGTTTGTCTGTCGATCTGTGGTAACATCCAAAGTTCCAAACTGCCCCTAGATAATACTCCAGAAATGTAGTTGGTCAGTTACATGCCATGACAGAACAGCAGAGTTGACTTGGATATTAAATATGCTTAAACTGTATCCTGGACTTGGGCACTGGCCCAGGTTGCGGTTTGTTCTGTCATGGTACTATTGAAATGGGCTACTCGTCATTGAATGGGATATATCATCTTTATGGTTGGCTGGTTTGCTATCCAATATTATATTGTTTTGGCTACTAACAATTCACTGTGCCAGTTTTGTTTGCCTTTAAACTAGACTTTTAGTTTCATAATTTTATTAGCAATTTTTTGGATTTGACTTCAATGATTTTTCTTGGTTGTGGACCTGTTGTTTAAAATTATTCCTTTTTTTCAGGTAATGGTGATGATAACTTGATCATGGGACTTTGTGTTGACAAGGTTTCCCTCTTTGGAAAAGTTAGAGCTGAAGTGGGGCTTGAGCAGAAAGAACTTTCTCCATATTGTGTTCTTTTCTGTGTCACACTTGAGGGAAAGCTTGTCATGTTCTATGTTGCAAGGTAAATTCGTGTCTTTGATTAAATATCATGTCATTTATATGCAGGTGTCAGTTAAATTTTGATGTGCTGTCATCCTGAGTATTGTTTTTATCATTCCTATGCTATATGTAAATGTATTAGACACTGAATCAATTTGTATTGTAGTGCTACAGAACTTACCATTCCTCCTGAGGATTTTGCGCTTTATGATGAAGAGGATTCTTTGTCAGATATACCTGCAGAATGTGCTCAGTCGGAACTTCCTTCTGGATTAGGGAAACAAACATCGGAACAGGTAGATGTAGGTCTTCAACTGAAGAACGAGAGCAAATGGGAATCAAATATTGGTAAAGTTAGTGAAATTCCTAGAACCACTGGCCTTATGCCTTCTGGTAAGGGTGGTAGTTCAATGGCTTTGCTTGCTACAGAACAAACATCCTATAAAGGTACTATTCCTAAAGGGCGCCAAGTGGAATCTCTGGTGAACTTTGAGTTTTCTGTAGCTGATGGCCAAGAAAATGCTTCTGTCACAAAGCTGCACCATAGTGTAGAAGGTCAACAAGCACAGATTTCTGGTCAGCAAAGTGCCAAAGTTGGGCAGTCATCTTTGAAGAATTCACCCCTTGACGGGCCTAGTTATTTTGACAAACATTCTAGCAAAGCTGAAAGTCAAAAATTTGTGGAATTTAGATCTGATTCTACTGCTTTATTAAATAAAGTTCCTAAAGATATCCCCAGCCAATTATACGATAAGGAGTTACAAAAAAGTAATGACATGCCTGAGGCTTCACCAGTTGCAATTAGTTCCACTGGTTTACAAAGTGCCCCATCGCACTCATGGTCAAGTGGAAAGGTTATGTTTTCAGGGGGTTATGAAAGCAGATCTGCACTTTTAACTTCTACTTCAATTCAAGGAAATAAATTTGATAATACTGGCGTTAGCGTTGATGCTGGAATTGTTAGCAGATCTTCAACCAATTTACCTGTTAGATCAAACCAAAATCTGGGACTGAAGGCTTCTGTGATAGGGACAATTCAATCATTGCCTTCTATTCGTAGTTCACATTTACCATCTCAAGAAACTTTTGCTTTGGGCAACCATAGTCCTTATTCTTCAAAGGATGCTCATAAAACACTGTCACTGTCAAATTCTGAGCCATACTTATCAAAACAATTTGGCAATGTATGTATATGCTTTGGTAACTCTGTTTAACTTTGTCATGTGCACTCATATCTCTATACACCGTTATATGATATCTGGCATTTCATATTTTCTTGGGTATGGTGCTGCTTCCTTATCTTTTAACAAGCAAAATTTATCTCCTCCAGATTAAGGAGATGACCAAAGAATTGGATTCACTTCTGCATTGTATTGAAGAACCAGGTGGATTCATGGATGCCTGCACTGTTTCCCAAAGGAGTTCGATTGAAGCTTTGGAGGGGCACATGCAAACTCTTTCTGAAAAATGCAGAGCGTGGAAGGTAATGTTTAATTTTAATGGCTCACTGGCATCATCTCTTATGTCCTCTTCCATTTCTAATTGTTTGACATGCCTTTATTGGTGGTTTCTTTTCTTGCTACATTAGCTATGATATCATCCTTGGTTAGATGGAATAGTTGGCTTCTTGTACATATTATGAAGGTGAGTATACTAGATTACAATTATTAATTAGATGGCTAGAAGAGGCCATTAATATGCCCATCTTAGCAAATAGGCCCTGTTGAGATCTTTTCTGTAAATAGCCTATTTGTAGTGATTGTGTGCATAATTAGGGATATGATTGTGTGATATGATTGGGATATGATTAGGCTATAATTAGAGAATTAATTTATTATTGTAAGTAGTATATATTACCCCAGTTAGCTTGAGTTGGCTTGAGGGGAATAATCAAGAATCTTTCTCTCAAAATCCCTTTCTCTATTTCTTTTTTCTTCACTATTTCATGGTAACAAAGCCAAGCATCTTGGCCTATATGTGAGTGGCAGATCTCCCACCTTCATTTGGAGGTTTTTTGGAAGTTAGTTAATCTCACCACCCAGGCCACCAGCCTCACCGGTCTCTGATCAGCACCTCCCCTAAAGCGTCGTCACCAGAGACGCCGCCACTTGGTTTCTGCATCCAGTGCACGTGCCAACGTGTGACCCTTATTTCGGCGATCTTTTCACGCCGGCAACCCTTTCCCAGACTCGTCCGACGTCGGCGACTCTAGCCCTCTAGGTCCGATCACCTCTCTAGCTCTCTTTCACCCATCCTTCGTGAACAGTACCTTCGGGACTGTTGGTCACGTCTTAAAACAGGTTTCTTTCTTCAAACTCTCTCTCTCAACATGTCTCAGAAGCAGATAACCCTAAATATAGTTCGCATGGCCCAATCAAATAGAGTAGACTCACATTCCAAACCAAATCCAGTCACTCTAAATGAAGCAGAGTACAGAGAATATCTACAGTTTCGAGCTACTCAGCAACATTGTTCTCCAAATATTACTCATTTTGATAACTCTTTTGCTTATCTAACAGAGTCTTTACCCATTGGTTCATAGATCCTCGACGCTGGTGCTTCTGATCATATCTCTGGTAATTCCAATCTTTTCTTTACTCTTGTTTCATCTTCAACACCATCTAAACTCACAATAGCTGATGGTTCACAAACTCAAGTTAAAGGGGTAGTTAACTTATATCTCCTTTCTATCCTCCTAACTAATATTTTATTCACCCCTGAATGTCCATACAACCTAATATCTGTTAGCAAATTGACTAAAGATCTTCGCTGATCAATCATCTTTACTGCTTAATCTGTGGTTATGCAGAACCGAAGTACTAGGAAGATGATCGGAGCCGGACATGAGTCACACGGATTATACTATTTTTCCATGTTTGACCCTCCAAGTGCTTTTGTGTCTACCACTTTCGCTGAACTCATTCATAGTCGTTGGGGACACCCAAGTATGAACAAGTTACAAAAACTGGTTTCTAGTCTCTCTTTCTTGCCTTCTTTAGAATGTGAGTCTTGTCAACTTGGAAAGCAAACTCGAGCTTCTTTTCCCAAGCGAGTCAATACTAGTGCCACTTTTATATTTGACATTGTTCATTCAGATATTTGGGGTCCAAGTCGGGTTAGTACAACTATGAGATTTCAATATTTTGTTATCTTTATTGATGACTATTCTCGTTGCACTTTGATTTTTCTGATGAAGAATCGTTCTGAATTGTTCTCTATTTTTCAAAAATTTTATGCTGAAATTTATAATCAATTTGGTGTTCACATTAAGGTATTGCTAAGTGACAATGCAAGAGAATATTTGTCTTCCTCATTCACTCATTTTTTATCTACTTAGGGTATTACTCACCAGACTTCTTGTTCTCATACCACACAACAAAATGGGATTGATGAGCGAAACAAACGGCATTTGATTGAAACAACCCGCACCTTACTCCTACATCACAATGTTCTGTTGCGTTTTTGGAGGGACGCTGTCCTTACTTCCTATTACTTGATTAACCGAATGCCTTCCTCTCTGTTTTGCATCATCAAAGTCCTCAATCTGTTCTATTTCCTGACCAGAATTTCACCCAGTTGTCTCTGCATGTTTTCGGATGTATATGCTTTGTTCAGATCATACTCCTTGCAAAGACAAACTCCAGCCCAAATCGGTTAAATATGTCTTTCTCGGCTATTCACGCCTTTAAAAAGGTTAGAAATGCTATGACCCTACTACTAATAGATATTTTGTGTCTGCAGATGTCACCTTTTTTAAACCACTCTTTACTTTTCTTCAAGTCCAGCACATAAAACCTTTGTTCCTAGAGTTTTGCCTATACCTCCGACTTTTATCTCTCCTTTGCCTCAAGTGTGTCCATCTCCCACCTCTATGCCACCTCTCCATGTCTACACACGTTGGCCTCACCCATCTGCTAATAACAATGACATTTCTCTCCCTAATGCCGGTTTTTCTAATGACTCACATCCCGTCCCACTATCTCCTACTTCATTCATGCCTTCAGCAGCAACAACTACTCCTCTTGCTCTTCGAAAAGGTGTTCGCTCTTCTCGAAATCCTCATCTCATTTATAATTTTGTAAGTTATCATCGTTTGTCTTCTTTCTATTATACTTTTATTTCTACTGTGTCTGCTATCTCTTTACCCAAGATAGTTAGAGAAGAATTGGATCATCCTGATTGGTGTAATGCTATGATTGAGGAAATGACTGCTCTTCATAACAATGGAATTTGGGAACTGGTATCTTTCTCTCAAAATCTCTTTCTCTCTTTCTTTTTTCATCGCTGTTTCAGGCCCAATTGCATAGCAGTGAATGAAAATGTGATTTTTCAACAAGTTAAGCAGTTAGAGGGAAACTTGAGAATATAATTATTCAAGGCATGCTAGGCCCTAGTGCAAATTGTTAGTGGCAGTGCTCAACTGGGATGAGGTGAGGCAAGATCATGGAGAAGCACACTTTGTTTCCTAGTTGTCCTTTTGTGAGGTGAAAGCCATGGGAAAAATTGGATATCCTCTTAAATCAAGCACTCTCACTTGTCTAGCTGTCACCAGTAGACTCAATCTTCTGATATGCAGTCATCATTGATGCGCTGAAAAGATGCGGTTGACATTGTTGCTACCTATTGTACTACCACCTCCGGATTTGTCTGTCATCCACATGCATTAAATCTTACATTCATAGAATCCCTTTTCTATCCGTTTGATTGTTTTGATCAATGTTTGGATATGACCCATTAAATGGCATATTGACTGTTACTTAATGGGATTTAATGCTGTTGGCGTCCCTTTTTAACTCTTGCCTTTTCTCACTGCACATGCCCACCCACCCCCTGGGGCAGTGCAGGGTAAGTAACTTATTTTGGAACCAAATTTGTAATATTTTGACCTCAATTTTCAATTACAAGGATTCCAGAGAAAAGACTTTGGTAAATAAGTTTCTCTTTTTTCCAATGTCTTATGCTTTTCTTAGTTATTGTTATTATTTTTCTGCAAATTTCAAGTATAAATTGTTAGATCTATGAGATCATTATGCTCTTTGATCACCAAGTTTTTGAAGCAAGTCATTTTCTATCGTTCAATAAAAATGTCCCTTAAGGTGTTGTGTATTGGCATCCTGAATGTTTAGTTAAATTCTTGCTATATTGATCTGATTGATTATGCTAATATTGTAAAAACACTATGCTGTAGGATAGTGATTGAGTTATGTTTCGGTGTTATATTCTGCTATTTAACACCTGATTGTAATGCATTTCATATGTTTTTCTTTTTGTCATCTTTTTATTTGTTTGAGCAAATAAAAGTAATATAACTGGTAGGATAAAGGATAGATATTATAACATAATAGTGATGAACCCAATCTAGATTATGAATCATAAAAGAAAATGCCTATTAAAACCGATCACAGGAATACCAGTTACAGTCCCTACCATCCGAAGAGGAATTCTTCCAGTAGCATCGGCCATTTATCCCACTTTCCCTCACATTCAATCATGACTGAAATTTCCAATGTGTATTATCTGAGACATATTGACATTACTAATTACATAACATGTTGTATAGTATTAGGGACCTTTCATATTTGTAGAGAACTTGTGTCTATGTTGTTATCCTTTCTTAGAACTCTTGATGGCTAAATCTTGATTTGCAGATCATGATGGATGAGCAGCTTGGAGAGATCAGACATCTGCTGGATAAAACTGTGCAAGGTATCCTTCAGTTTTGTAGATATTCATTGTTATGAATTGCATATTCCTTTTTGTCAATTTAAAAACTTCAAAATACCGCCGTAAATAGATTTGCGATTCCTTAAATCTATGTGGGAGTCCTGTTGATGTAACAAACATTCAAATCTATCATAATGTAAGAAGTTCAAAATTCTCATGAAACATTGTTCCAGAATTACGATGAAATTGGTGTGTATCTCATATATTATGATGACCATATATTAATTTTTTATGGAAACCTTGTTAGCCAGTTTGGTTATGGGAAATTGACCGTGTTGCAAATCACTTTTGATGTTGCTGAAATGGTTTTCACAAGCATTTTGAAGTGTTCTGGTTGTCTGAGAGTCTCTCTGTGTGTATATATCAATGTTGTGAAAGGCGATGGGAGGCGCCAGGTGAGGCGTTGCCTGGTGCCAGCCCTCCATTTTTCTTCGACAACAGCAAAAAGAAGAAAAAAAAAAACAGAACCTCGTTTGAAGAAAGGCGAGAGGTGGAAGAGGAAGGAGATGCCTCGGTGGAAGAAAAAGTAGTTTAAATAATATTTAAAAGTTACTTTTTCTTCTTGGAAAAGGAAGAGAAATTGAATATTTTGACTTTTTTTCTTTTTTTGCTTTTTCATTGTTTTATATAATAAATTACCTTGGCATTAGAAACATGGAAATAAAATATGAATATTGGAAATATTAATATATAATAAATAATATTTATTTATAGAAATTTAATATTAATTAATTAATTTATATTTTATTATTATTTTATGTATATATTATATTATTCTTTTATGTTCTATACTATAATTATATTCTATATTAAATGATATTATTATTTGTGATATAGATTATAGTATATATAATTTAGATTTATGTACTATTTTATTATTAGTTAATATTATTATTTAATTAATTATTAATTTTATTATTATTTAATTATTTTTTATTAATTTTATTCATATATACTAAGAAATTAATATTAATCTCCTATACATTTTATATATATATAATTATATATATATATATATTGTCATCAACTATAATTTAATGTAATTAAAGAAATTAATATTTAATTAGATTAAAATATATAAACTATTGTAGATGGTATATTTATATTTAAAATATATAAAAAAACTTGCTTTGCCGCCTTTTTCAAAAAGGCGGTGCCTCGCCTCTCGCCTAAGACAATAGGAGCTTCTATCGCCTTAGGGTCACCTCTCACTCCTATATATATAGGAAAAGGTGAAAAGAAAAGATCTTATGATTATAACACTTCAAGGATTGTGTTCATTATTCTTTTTTGGTGCACACTCAATTATTTTGGGGTTGCCTTTTTTGTTGTACGACTTAACTCCATTAGTGGAATTCTAACATGGTGATGCATAAAATTTAAATATTTTGCATCTTTTCTCTTTCATTTGGCTGGTGCATTGAGTTGAGTTCCACCTACTCCCCGCTTGGTGGTGTGCTAATGCTCTTGGTTAGTGTGGCATAAAAAATAAAGATGACACAGCGTGGAGCTCACAAGAGAAACACAGATTTACTCATAAGTGCAAATTGAGAGAATGAACCCATCAGAAATTTTATATTAATCCAAAAGCTGCTAATACATGTACATTTAGGGTAGTTATAGAGTTTTAATCTCCTAATGCTAATGGGAATATAAACCTACTATTTAGAAAATAAATTAAAATACAAATAAGAAGATCTAAACTAAATAGAAAAACTTAATCCTTATTAATATGGGAAACTTAAATGACTAATCCTAAATGAATGAGGAAACATAAACCAATTTGTTTGGAGGCTAAAAACTCTCCCAAAACGGGTAGAATCTCTTCCAGAATAGGTTGGATCATATTAGGATCCTTGGGGACCCACTTGGGGATGTAAACAATATGTTCTGGGGCTGTGTGACCTGAGTTTCATATCTAACTTGAGAGGAACACACCCTTGGGCATGTAGGAATTTCTGGAGCACGCCCTAGGGTGTGTTGGACGTAGGATTGAGGCTAATGGGGTCTTCCTGCCTTGGGATGCCCCAGAGCGTGTTCTAGAGTGTTTGGCACGCCTTGGGATGTGCTGAAGTCCTTTCTAGTCACTGATTTATGCACTTTTGTCCACTTCCTTTCTTGAGTTATTTCCCCTTGTTTTAGTTCTAAAGTGCTCCGCGTCAAAAGACAGAAATGCAAAGGGCTTTGTTGTTTATTTCTTGAGAAACCAAACCAAAAGGCTTAATTTTATTCAAAATAGAAAAAAAAGAATGCAAAGGGCTTTTGCTGTTTGTTGCTTGAGAAACCAAACCAAAAGAGGGAGGGTGGGGGGCCATGTTTGATGCAGAGTTACTGCTCTCATGGGAATATGCTATCTTCTGGCAGGCCATTTAGTTAACAGAAAAGAAAAACTGAAATATTGAATAGTTCTCTTTGAATCTTAACTAGGGTATCTAAGGGTTGGGTTGGTTGGCTTGAAGAAGCGTTGAACGTACTCTGCCACGCCAAGGTTTGAGGTCAAGTGCTTAACCCAATTGATAATTTTAACATGAGATAAGTTTAGGCCAAAGCTAAAGTTATCTCATGCAAGTAGCTAAGAGTTGGATGAATCGGAGGTAAATCTTGAGAATTGTTAGGAATCGATAGATCATCAATTCACAAAGAGAAGGACAACAAATGGCCAAACTTGTAAAAAATATAAGGGGAAAAGACCAAAAAAATATAGAGAAGGGCAACAAATAAATGAAAAAAGAACGGGCAAATGGCACAAGATAGTTTTAGTGATTTTTGTTTTAAAATTTTAACTTGCTAATGTTAGTTTGTTACTTTGAGCTTAGCCACAACAAAGTCATTAGGTGCATTTTAATTTTATATTTGGTATATGATTTGGAGTTAAAATTTACATCTAGACTTTTAATAGGATTTCATATTTGTTGCTGTTGAGATACTTTCTGTAAATAGCCTAAATTTGTAGTGATTGTGTGCATAATTAGGGATATAATTGTGTGATATGATTGGAATATGATTAGGCTATAATTAGGGAATTAATTTATTCTTGTAATTGGTATATATACCCCAATTGGTTTAAGGGAAATAATCAAGTATCTTTCTCTCAAATGTCTTTCTCTTTCTTTCTTTTTTTTTTTTAATCATAGCCAAGCATCTTAGCCTATTTGTGAGTGGCAGATTTGCCACTTCCATTTGGAGGTTTTCTGGAAACTGGTTAATCTTACCACCTAGGCTACTAGCCTCACCGATTTCCAATCGGCACCTCCTTGAAGCGCCGTCATAAAAAACGCCGCCACGTGCCTTCACGCGCCGCCAATTTGTTTTTACTTCCTCTACACGGGCCAGCACGTGACCCTTATTTTGGTGACCTTTTCACGCCGGCGATCCTTCCTCCAGAGTCACCCGATGCTGGCGACTCCAGCCCACTAGGTCCGGTCACCTGCACAGCCCTCCTTCACCCGTCCTTACTGTTCACCTCCCGAAGCATATTGCTTTCCTCTTCAACATGTCTGAGAAGCACATAACTCTAAATACAGTTCACATGGCCCAATCAAATAGAATAGACTCATGTTCCAAACTGAATTTAGTTACACACTATAAATGAAGCAGAGTAAAGAGAATATCTACAGTTCTGAGCTACTCAGCAACATTCTTCTCCAAATATTGCTCATTCTGGTAACTCTTTTGCTTATCTAACCAAGTATTTACTCATTGGTTCATGGATTCTCAACTCTGATGCTTTTAATGATATCTCTGGTAATTCCAATATTTTCTCTACTCTTGTTTCACCTTCCACGCCATCTAAAGTCACATTAGTTAATGATTCACAAACTCTTATATCTCCTTCCTTCTATCCTCTTGACTAATGTTTTATTCACCCCTGGATGTCCATACAACCTAATTTCTATTAGCAAATTGACTAAAGATCTTCACTGTTCAGTCATCTTTATTGCTGAATTTGTGACTGTGCAGGACCGAAATACTGGAAATGTCCATACAAAAACTGGTTCCTAGTATCTCTTCCTTGCCTTCTTTAGAATGTGAGTTTGTCAACTTGGGAATCAAATTCGAACTTTTCCTAAGCGGGTTAATAATAGGGCCACTTCTATATTTGACGTTGTTCATTCAGATATTTAGAGTCCAAGTCGGGTTATTACAACGATGGGATTTCAATATTTTGTTATCTTTATTGATGACTACTCTTGTTGCACTTGGCTTTTTCTGATGAAGAATCGTTTTGAGTTGTTTTCTATTTTTCAAAAATTTTATGCTGAAATCCATAATTAATTCGGTGTTCGCATTAAGATATTGCAAAGAGACAATGCAAGAGAATATTTGTCTTCCTCATTCACTCATTTCTTGTCTACTCAGGGTATTACTCACTAGACTTCTTGTTCTCATACCCCACAAGAAAATGGGTTTGCCGAGCGAAAAAATCGGCATTTGATTGAAACAGCCTGCATATTACTACTACATCACAATGTTCCGTTGCATTTTTTTGGGGAAGCTATCCTTAGTGCCTATTGCTTGATTAACCAGATGCCTTCCTCTATTTTGCAGCATCAAAGTCCTCATTCTATTCTATTTCCTAACCAGAATCCACCCAGTTGTCTCTGCATGTTTTCGGATGTATATGCTTTGTTTATGATCATATTGCTGGCAAAGACAAACTCCAGCCCAAATCGGTTAAATGTGTCTTTCTCGGTTATTCGCGGCTTTAAAATGGTTAGAAATACTAAAAGATATTTTATATCTGCAGATGTCACCTTTTCTGAAACCTCTCCTTTTCTTCGAGTCCAGCACATAAAACCTTTGTTCCTAAAGCTTTGCCTATACCTCCGACTCTTATCTCTCCTTTGTCTCAAGTGTGTCCATCTCCCACCTCTATGCCACATCTTTAGGTCTACACACGTCGGCCAGTACTTCTAATGATTCACTTCTCGTTCCATCATCACCTACTTCGGTCATGCCTTCAGCAGCAACAACTACTCCTCTTGCTTTTCGAAAATGTATTTGCTCTTCTTGAAATCCTCATCCCATTTATAATTTTGTAAGTTACCATCGTTTGTCTCGTTCCTATTATACTTTTATTTCTGGTGTGTCTGCTGTCTCTATACCCGAGACAATTAGAGAAGCATTGGATCATCCTGGTTGGTGTAATGCTATGGTTGAGGAAAAGACTACTCTTCATAACAATGGAACTTAGGAACTGATATCCTTACTGCTTGGCAAATCTACTGTTGATTGTTGATGGGTGTACACAGTTAAGGTGAGATTTGATGGCAAAATTGGTCGCCTTAAAGCTTGCCTTATAGCTAAAGGTTACACACAGATTTTTAGACTTGATTGCAGTGATACTTTCTTTCTAGTAGCCAAGATAGCTTCTGTTTGCCTCCTTATCTCATTGGCTACAATAAATCGCTAGACTCTTTATCAACTGGATATTAAAAATGCCTTTCTTCATGGAGAGCTCGACGAAGAAGTTTACATGGAGCAACCTTTAGGGTTTGTTGCTCATGGGGAGTCAGGCTTAGTGTGTTGTCTTCGGCACTGTTTGTATGGACTAAAACAGTCTCTAAGAGCATGGTTTGGACAATTTAGCACTGAGTTCAACAGTCTGGAATGTCTCGAAGTAATTCTGATCATTCCGTATTTTTTTGTTATAACGGTAATAGATGCATCTACTTGGTAGTCTAGGTTGATGATATTGTCATTACAGGAAAGGAAATGATCATGATGGAATCTCTCAGCTTAAGCAACATTTGTTCAGTGATTTTCAAACTAAAGACCTGGGGAAATTGAAGTATTTTTTGGGAATTGAAGTAGCACAGTTTAAAATAGGTATTGGGATTTCTGAATGGAAATATGCAAACATGTGGATCTAAATGGATATAAGAAACAGACATGTTAAACTGTAGACACGTGGACACTCCCATGGATCTAAATGTCAAACTTGCTCTTAAACAGGGGGAGTCACTTAAAGATCCTGCTAGATACAGAAGATTAGTTGGCAAACTCAATTATTTCACTATTACACAATTAGATATTTCCTTTGTTGTAATTGTGGTTAGGCAGTTTCTTTACACCCCCTACAGTAGTCACTGGGATGCAGTCATCCGCATTCTTAGATATATCAACGGAGCTCCAAGATAAGGTCTACTTTATGAGGACAAGAGTCACTCACAGATTGTTGACTACTCCGATGCAGATTGGGCTGGTTCTCCTTTAGATAGATGATCTACTTCTGGATATTGTATTACGATTGGAGGGAATCTTATAACTTGAAAAAATAAAAAATAGGGTGTGGTTGCAAGATCAAGTGCAAAAACAAAATATCGAGCTATGGCTCTGGCAACATGCGAACTCATTTGGTTGAAGCAACTCCTTTAAGGAATTGAAATATGGCGATACTGGCCAAATGAAGCTGATATGTGATAATCAAGCTGCTTTCCATGTTGCATCAAATCCAGTCTTTCATGAGAGGACGAAGCATATAGAGGTGGATTGTCATTTTATTAGACAAAGGATTGAATCGGGATGCATTTCTACTAGTTTTGTCAACTCAAATGACCAACTAGCGGATTTTTTCATAAAATCTCTTCGGGATTCACGAATCGAATATATTTATATCAAGTTTGGAGCATATGACATGTACGCTTCAGCTTGAGGGGGAGTGTTGAGATATTTTCCGTAAATAGTTTAGATTTATAGTGATTGTGTGCATAATTGGGGATATGATTGTGTGATATGATTGGGATATGATTGAGCAATAATTAGAGAATTAATTTATTCTTGTAAGTAGTATATATACCAATTGGCTTAAGGGAAATAATCATGTATCTTTCTCTCAAAATCTCTTTCTCTCTTTATTTTTTTTTCATCACTGTTTCAGCTGCAATTGGAATTTTTATGTCTTTTCATAAAATTAGTAGGAAATATGTCTACAAATGTATATATATTATTTTCTATTGATCTTTCAAAGGTTGTACCAAATCTTTTGACTCAATCCAATTCTCAACTCAGAAACTGAGGATTTGGATTCTCGATCCAATTCTTGATTTGACATTTATGGTTCTGGCATAGCACATCATATGTCTTTTCCCCCTCAAATTTCTATTTGAAGTAATATTAAAGGATAGCTACAGCACTTGAAATTTATTATTTAGTCTAAACGTCTTTTGGAGAAACCAATTAATAAAATAGAATTTCAGTATTTATATTGTAAATTGTCCACATTGACATAATTGCCAAAAAAAAAGTTACATAAAAAATTTAAATTGAAATGCATAATTCTAGCAAGAATCATATGCCTATATAGTATATATATTTAGAGTTTAGGTAATTCACTGGACATTTGTCATATTAATGATATTGTGCAGGAGTGCACAATTAGAAAACCCTCAAGAACTTGGAAATGAAGCATTTTTTTATATTAATTATAGTGACTCACAGGAATGTACATGCATCAAAAGATCTGAGCATTGTATTTGATGGTGAATAGAGACATTCTAAAAGCCATGGGGAGCCAATTGATGCTTCCAACAAATAACTAGGACTCGGTGCACCATTAAACCTTGTTGGCATGGTCTCATTCTGTGCAATGGAGGAACTTATTCTTTCACTGTCCATCTGTGTTCAGCATTCACGTATTGTATTATAATTTAATTATTTGAAGTTGTGAACCGTATAATCTAAGGTTGCAATTTGCCTTACCGTATTTGCTGCAATGATTGTTCATGTGGCTTTCAGTTCTGGCGAGAGAAATATATATTGATGGTATCGTCAAGCAAGCCTCTGATAGTCAATATTGGGATCTATGGAATCGCCAAAAGTTGAGTTCTGAACTTGAGCTGAAGAGGCGACATATATTAAAATTAAATCAGGTAGATCATCAGTTGTTTTTAACAAGCAATATTAGGTCAGTTTGAACTTGATGTTCATTTAATTTCTCTATGTCATTTCCTTTCAGGTTTTGACCAATCAGTTAATTGAATTGGAGAGGCACTTCAATACCCTTGAACTTCATAAGTTTGGTGAAACTGGAGTTCATGTGAAATGTCGGAGAGCTTTTCAAAGTAGATACGGGCCTTCAAGGTATGACAAGTATTAAAATCTATTTCTTATAAATTGGTACGAATTCAGAATAAGGGGAAGAATTCCAATTCAGAAGTTGTACAAGTTCTGAAAGAATACTATAAATTGGAATGTTAATGATTTCTAGAATACTATAAATTGTTCTGTACTTGCTATCAAATAGGTGTGCAAGTTAATTTAGTTGTATTGTGAATCCAAAATTTGTAACTTCTAGAAAAAATATTTTGTTTGCAGACAAGTTCAGTCCTTGCATACTTTACATAATACAACATATTCACAACTAGCAGCTGCTGAACAACTTTCAGAATGCCTCTCAAAACAAATGGATCTGCTGAGCATAGAATCACCTGTAAAACAAAAAAATGTAAAGAAGGAACTATTTGAAACAATTGGAATCACCTACGACCCCACCTTCACCTCTCCAGATGCAGCAAAAGTTGGCGATTCTTCTTCATTGAAGAAACTTTTAATTTCTTCTGGTTCTGCTGCTAATAAGTCTCAGTCAAGAAGACGGCAATCAAGTGCTATGAACAGCTCTGATTCAGAAACTGCAAGGAGAAGGAGGGACTCACTGGATCAGGTAACTTCTTTTTAAATTCCTTTTGATATTAGTTCCCCTGCAGGTTTGCAAGTTCTGTATACAACATTTGGTTATATGCGATAAAACATAAAATTTCTCAAGTTGATTACCTTGTCGATAATTATCTTTTAGTTGCCCTTTTTATAACCTTCATATATTTTAATGATGTTTGTGCAGCCTAATGTAACTTATATTCACGTTATGTTGATTTTTGCCATGGTTTTATTATGTATCTAAGAATACCACGTATAAGGAGGATGCAGGAATGATATTTCTAGTATACACCTATCTTCTTAGTATGAATTGTCTCCGATTCATTTTAGATTTTTTTTTTCCCAACTGCTTAGTTTCATATCGTGTAGAATGGTTTCAAACTTACAGTAATTTTGTAGCTTGATAAAACTATTTTTGGTGTTAGTAATTGTTTGGAGGAGACTTGGCCACCATTCAAAAGTAAGGTGAAAATGATTTCTGATAATCTTCCCTTCCTCATTTTCTACATGGTAGTGTAGGGTCAACAAATTTGAATTTTCCATTTAGGACTCATTCCGGAAGGATCCTTACTTTATGCAATTGCCACCTTTTAAATCTGATGCATTGTGACTGAATTGATGTAAACAGTATTTTTTAACTTGAAAACAGATTGCACATTACTAATTTTTTCCCCCCAAACTTGCAAGTTCATTTTTCTTTTCAACTAATTATTTGAAAAAAAAATTCTCTCACCCGTTGGTGTTGATGATCTTGTGCTACTCTGTTGCATGTGTTACTTTGCTGAATTTGCTGTAGAGCTGGGCGAGGTTTGAGCCCACAAAAACAACTGTAAAGAGGGTACTTTTGCAAGAAAGTCAAAAGACAAGTATGAATAAATCATCCTTGATGAATATGCAACAACTTGGCCCTTCTTTTGTGGATAGCTCTACAGTCAGTCACCCGAAGGACCTCACATCTCCTTCAACCTATATGTACTCATCTGGAAACAAAGGTGATCCATGACTAAATGCTGACAAGTTTTGGTTTTACGTTAGTGCAATAGCTGATTAGCACTTCCCTGTTTTGGTGGTTTTTTTTTCCAATAGGTATTCAGCATATGGTCCCAAAACAGGCCTTGGTTAACAGATCAACTCCATCTAAATGGGTTAATGACTCTCCTCCACAATCTCAATCCACATCTAAAGCTATAGGGTTGAGGCCTCCCATGTTACAAAATAATAATGCTGTGTTGCCTGCAATTTCTCCATCCCAAGTGTTGCCTGTGACAACACAACTCCTTGTCAGGGAGAGTAGCAATATCACTGCTGATAGATTAAACAGTACGGCTTCCTCTGTTGGGAAGTCTGATTCTGTATTTATCAAAGACACCAAGTCTATTCAGCAATCTGAAGCTAGCATACACAAAAAATCATCAGTTTCAATGGAGTTACCTGCACAGACACCAGTGTTAACGAAGAAGTCAAGTGAAATGAAGGGGACTGTGCTTACAAATTCAACAACTGAAACTGTGGATCATGGACCAAGTAGCACAAAAAGTTACGGTTCTTCATTTCCTCTTCTCACCACTGCTGTTCCAGCGTCACTCTCTCATCCTGGAAAAGTTTCCCAGTTCAATGTTGCAGCTAGTGGGAGCCAACCTAGTGCAAAAACATCATTTTCTCAAGCATCCTCAATGCCACTTACAGTTTCTTCATCTCCAATGATTAACTCATCAAATTTTGCATCTTCTGCATCTCCTCCATCTTCAACTGGACTATCCTTCTTGGCTGCAATGCCATTTGGCACGTCTTCTATTACTTCTAAAGATAATTTTGATGTTAAACAAACAATTTCTTTGGCATCCTTATCTTCAGTTTCTCCTCCTAGTACTTTATCGCTTCAGGCTCCCAAGTCACTGTCACCCTCGCACTCTCCACCTCCAGTTTCAGAGTCTTCTAGACCAGAGCTTCGCTCTAGCACCAAACAAATGTCACCTCCTATAAATCCAAGTCATTCACCTTCAGTATCGGAATCTCTTAAAACGGAGGTTCATCTCCCTACAGGCAAGCTTTCTATTAGCTCAGCTCTACCTTTAGCATCAGTCTCTCATAAACCAGGTCCTGAACCCCCTACAGGCAAAACTTCACCCTTTTCTCCTCCGATTTCTCCTTTGACATCAGAGTCTCCTAAAATACAGTTGCAAACTTCTACAGACAAATTTAGCTCAAGAACAGCTGTCGATACTGCTATAACTGTTCCCCTTACACAGCTTGATCCTCCTGCATTTAATGTGAAGCTTGCACCTCCAGTGTCATCCGACCCTATGACTGAAATTTCAACCCAATTGGGATATGGAAGTCAGTCCAGTCTGAACGTAGCAAATCCTGTATCTGGTATAGAGCTGAATGTGCAACCTAAGCAGCCAGATGATGCGCGTGTTCTTTTTGGGGCGCCACTAGCTTCTGACAATGTTGCTAGTGGAAAGAATGCAAATTTGGATGTTGCAGTTACCGAAGAGGATGAAATGGAGGAAGAGGCTCCTGAGACTAGCCGCGCAAATGAAATTAGTTTGGGCAGCCTTGGAGCTTTTGGTCTTGGCTCAACCCCTAGCTCAACAGCTCCTAGAGCAAATCCGTTCGGTGGTTCATTTGGAAATGTGGGAACAAATCAAGCAAGCTCTGGATTCAATATGACTGTACCTAGTGGTGAACTCTTTCGGCCTGCATCGTTTAGCTTTCAATCTCCACAGCCTTCACAACAGCCTTCCCAACCATCACCACCAACAAATCTGGGTGCATTCTCTGGTGGTTTTGGTGCTGGAGCAGTTGGTCAAGCTCCTGGTGGGTTTGGCCAGCCTGCACGAATCGGAGCAGGACAAGCAGCACTGGGATCAGTTCTTGGTTCTTTTGGGCAGTCAAGACAATTTGGTGCTGGTTTACCTAGTGGCTTTGCTAGTGCTAGTTCAATGGGTGGCTTTTCAAGTGCCGCAGCAGGTGGAGGATTTGCTGGTGCTGGTTCTACTGGTGTTGGCTTTGCAGGTTTGGCCTCTGGTGGTGGGGGGTTTGCTGGTGCGGCTTCAGGTGCTGGTGGATTTGGTGGCATGGCTTCAGCTGGTGGCGGATTTGCTGTTGCTGGCAGTGGTGGTTTTTCTGGAGCAGGTTTGCATTATTTTTTACTTTCTTCTCTATTGTTTTGATTATTGCCCGGATGGTTGCTGATTTCTTGTTAAATTTTGGAAGGTGGTGGATTTGGGGCTTTCAATAATCAGCAGGGATCCAGTGGCTTCTCAGCTTTCAGCGGTAATGCAGGAGGCAACCAACAAGGAACTGGTGGTTTCTCAGCTTTTGGTGGCAATGCAGGAGGAACTGGAAAACCTCCAGAACTCATCACACAAATGAGAAAATAGGCTTGTTAGTTTTCTTTTCTTTAATGCTTGCAAAAATAAATCATTGGGTTTTTAATGAAAATCATTTTGCAAGTCAAGCTCCCTATGTGGTGTGATATTTGTTTTTGTTTACCATGTGAACCCTGCTTATCCTTGTGCATGACAATTGTGGCAAATCGCTGCTGCCTTGCATGCTTGCAACTATTGGGAACTGGTTTGACTAACAATAAACCAGTGGTCTCATGGTACGATGCTGCTATTAAATTGGCTTGAGTGGGTAAACTGAGTTGAGTTGAATGGGTTCAAAAATGCAGAAAACCCGAGACCTTCGACTTAGTCTTGGAGTGCAATTTTTTTTGGGAAGGCTGATGCTGATGAAGATAGTTTGCAGGCAGAAGTTTCTTCCTTTATTTTCCCAGACAACCTTCATTGCTAGGGGGCAGCCTGTAAGCTCGCCTTTGTTTCTGAGCCTATGAAATTTACATCTTCGTGGGTTTAACAAGACAGATGTCGAGTTTTTGTTGCTAATAATTATTTAATAGTTATGTATATATATGTTATAATAATATATAGCAATAGCTATTTATATAGTAATAATTGTATAAACACAACCATAAATGGCTCGTCCCCTTATGAACTCTTGAATTCTTAAAATTTCTGTCCCTCCATTCCCGCAGGGGCAAAGGAACCATCGCTTCTTGGCTGTGTTACTAGCGGCGTCCATGACTGGATTAAACAAATGTTCAAAAAATCAAGGCAGCTTCAGATGAATTAATCTTAGTTTCGAAGCAATTATTATTCCACCAGTCTGGAACTGGATGTCTACGCAAATAAGGTATCTTGTTTTTTGACTTACTGATGTGTGGGAAGAGTAAGGTGAATTTCTGGTTTGATTTTGATTGGCTAAGAATGTAGGGTCGCTGCTTTCTCTA